>NW_017731614.1:1697665-1712750 GCF_001890085.2 Hipposideros armiger | reverse complement strand
CGCGCGCGCGCGCGCGCACACATACACACCACTTCTTCCGATTGGCCCGGGCGCGCCAAGGGGGCGGGAGCAGGCTCACGCGGCGCTTCCACCCATTGGCGAGAGGAGAAAAACACGTGGCGGGGTGCGCGAGGTGCCCTCTGGGACTTGTAGTCTTCCCGCAGCGCGGCGTGAAGGGGCGGGGCGAAGTGCATTTGTGATGCTGATTGACTGAGGGTGTGCGCGGGAGGCGCGCGAGTGACGGCGCGCCGTCGGTGTCATGCGGAAGATGGCGGCGTCCAGGGGAGTTTGAGGGCTCCAGGGACGCGGTGAGAGGTTTCCGTACAGCCGGAACGTTCAGTTTGAGAGATCCCTTCGCTCTGTTTCCTGCTCTCAGGTTCCCTATCGGTGTCCTTCCAGGCCCTCGGGCGCGATGTGGAGGAGCTGCCCCCGCCTGCGGAATTGGGGGCGCCGTGCCCTGAACTGGTCCCCAGGTGGCCCCACGACCTCCATGGGGCCGGGGCCAAACACCCTGTCCCCATCCCGGGACTATGCTCCCCCAGCAGGTGAGGGAGTCCAGGGCACAGCCCCTTTGGCCAGGGGCCGAGCCGGACTAAGGTGGGCAGAGGGGTTCGGCCGTACCGGGTTGGGTAACCGAAGCAGGGATCAGGCTTGTCGGGTTACGGAGGCCAATGGGGTCCTGTTACAGATTAGGAAAGAGAAGTCCAGACCAGGGCACACACAAATCGCACACATCGCGTCACGGCATGGGACAGTAATTGACGTTTGGCAAACATGGTTTTTCTCAAAGTTTATGGCTTTCTTCTCTTTAATAAGGAAAGCAGATGTCATCCTCGTTTTTAGACAGGGAAATTCGGGTTCTGGATCAGGACTACTCCAAGATCACAGAGCAGACTCTGAGAAGTTAGTGGAGGGCAAATGTTGGCCTGGCTGACTGCTTTCTGTGTCCTAGGAGCCCGCACAGTAGGGGTCTAGAACCCAGGCATTCAGTCTCCCATCTCTTTTCCTCCATCCTACTGCCCTACCACAACCACTGCCACTCTGCTTAAGGAGTTGATCCATACCTCGTGCCTCTTCTACTTTTGACTCTGATGAGGCCTAGAAGAAGGTAATGACTCTTTCATTGCTTCTGGGGAGAGGTTTTAGGATAAGAGTGGGAGTGACTGAAATGAGTGAAGAGTAGAAACACTCTCCTTCCATTCAGTTAGTTTTTCTGTGCTGAGGACAGGAGGCACGGTGGTCTTCAAGACACAGACATGGTCCCGCCCTGGATGATGTTCATTGTCAAGTGCAGAAGGTTATATCCTGGTTTAACAGTAGCTTGTAACAACATGATAAAGGAAGTACAAG
The DNA here is from genome assembly GCF_001890085.2 of Hipposideros armiger. Lineage (NCBI taxonomy): Eukaryota > Metazoa > Chordata > Mammalia > Chiroptera > Hipposideridae > Hipposideros > Hipposideros armiger. Next base: position 1,711,400 of record NW_017731614.1, on the reverse strand, counting down.
GAAGCTGTGAGACTACAAAGAAGCACCTACTCCCATCTTGGGGCTGTTCATGGTCTAGAAAGCGTTCTGAATTTTCAAAAGGACATTGAAGCTGAAAGTTGATAGATAAGTAGAAGTTCTGTGTAGAGGAGGAAGAGTACTGTGCAGCTAGAACACAACCAGGGGGACAGTGGGGCGTGAGGGGTGTTGCTGTAGTACTGCTTGCTTTAGAAAATCTAGAACCCTCCAGGCAGTTTGGCATCATGGCAGGAGTACAGATCTGAGGTCTGATGGTTGGCTGAACTGCTGAGGTGCTGTGTGACCTTGGGCCTCATTTTCCTATGTGAGTTGAAGGACTAGGTTGCCTTTGAGGTTTTTCTGTTAAGTTCTATAATTTTATACAAATGGGGAAGAGGGTTAGATGCAATAGGGATCTGAGGTTTCACCTATCAGGGCAGGTAAAGGGCCTGGTGGTGGGCCATGAAGAGCCAGTAAAGAAGGAGGAGCATCTGATAATTGTGATTTATGATAAGAAATATATGTATTTGGTCTTTGTCCTTTTCCTGGCACACACCTCTTAAAAGCCAGAAGAGCTGAGGGAGAATCTTTTGTTAAAATATTTGGTCTTTTGTCCTCAAATAACTCGAGTGATAAAGATGAAAGTCTTTTGTTATTCATAACAAGCCTCTTTCAACCACACCTGAGTTTATGTCAATGAGGTGATTTTTGGGAAAACCCCTAAGGATGGGCACTGGGTGCCAGGGGAACCAACCCAGTGATTGGAGGGTTGAAACTTTCAGCCCTACCCCCTGACGTCCCGGAAGGAGAGGGGGGCTAAAGAGTGACTTCATCACTAACGGTTTGTATGCCAACATAATGAAGCTTCCCTGAAATCCCTGAACTAGGGGTTCTAAGAGTTTGAGAGAGCTTCTGGGTTGGTGAACACGTAGAGATGCTGGGAGAGTGATGTGTCCAGAAAGGGCATGGAAGCTCCTTGCCTCTTCCCACATACCTTCCCTTATGCATCTCTTCCATGTGGCTATTCCTGAGTTGTATCCTTTTATAGTAAATTGGTAATCTAGTAAGTGAAATGTTCCCCTGAGTTCTGTGAGCTGCTGTAGCAAATTAATCAAATCTGAGGAGCCATCATGGGAACCTCCAATGGATAGCTGGTTGGGTTGGTCAGAAGCACAGGTGACAATCGGGACTTTCTATTGGAGTCTAAAGGGGTGGAGGGCAATCTTATGGGACTGAGCTCTTAACCTGTGAAATCTGATGCTAACTCCAGGTGCGTAGTGTTGAAATTTAATTGAATTGTAGGACACCCAGTGGGTGTTGCAGTTGGTTGTTGGAAAACACCCCCACACATTTGGAGCATGGAGTGTGAGCATATAAAGGAAAATGAGAGGTGTTTTTGTTATTGTTTTTCTTTACAACATCCTAGGGAGGCATAGCACAAGCAAAGCGACTCACTCAGGGGTTCACTTAAGCTGACAAAAGCAGAGGGTTAATTTAACTTAGTGGATGCCACTTCCCTTTATGGTGGTACGTCATCTGCCATATCCTTTTCCTTCCTACTGCTGACTTACTAGTTTAGGCTCTTGGAAGTACTTGGCCCATGGTAGGTAATCAAATGTAAAAGAAAATATGAATGAATGAATGAATAAAAGGATGAAGCACAGTGGGAGAGAGAGGTACATGAATCTGACCTATGAATGCTCTACAGAGGCTTTACCAGTTGTGAGACTCTGAGTCTTTGGAGTGGTGGAAGATTCAATCCAAGTGGGGCCTGGATGAAGACTTCGGTTGGCAGGCGATTGAACTTGGCCTCTTATGACTGGCCATGTCATTTGAAGGTTGTCAGAAGGAGAGAAGGGTTTCGGAAAGGGTCACTGGGGTGTTGGAGGAGATGTTCAGCAAGGAGTCCAGTTCTGTACCAGCTGCTTAGAGGGGAGGTGTTCTGGAGAGGCAGCATGTCTGACTGAGTGTGAACGCCCAGTGATGTCAAGGTTAGGAGTCTTGTCTACTCCGTTTACAAGTTGTCACTTGGACCAAGTCGTTTAGCTTTTCAGAGTCTACCACCTCAGAGGCATCACTTGCCCTATCTTCTTCATAGAGTGGTTGTGGTAGGTTAAGGGAGATTCTGTAGATAAGGCATCCAGCCTGCCACCTGTTTTTATAAAGTCAAGTTTTATTGGCACATCGCCACACTCATTCATTTTACATATTGTCTAGGGCCGCTTTCACTACAGTGACAGAGTTGACTAGTTGTAACAGAGACCAAATGGCCTGCAAAGCCTAAAATATTTACTATTTGGCTCTTTACAGCAAAAATTTGACAACCTTTGCTCTAGATGCTCGAGCAATTTGGAAAAAGTGTGTTTAGTCATTTAGCTCATTTACATTAATTGCTATGGCAGATATATTTGGCCTGAAGAATTTTTTAACAGATTCATTGAGATATAATTCATTTACAATTCACTCATTTACAGTGTATAATTAAATGGTTCTAGTATATTCACAGAGTCGTACAACCATCACTACAGTCAATAGTAAAACATTTTTATCATTCCCCTAAGAAACCCTGTGCCCTTTAACTATCACCCTCCCTTTGTCCCCTCCAGCCCTTCAGCCCTAGGCAACCACTGCCTCACTTTCTGTCTCTCTCGATTTCCCTATTTTGGACATTTCCTACGAATGGAATGTGGTCTTTTTTGACTACCTTTTTTCACTTAGAATGTTTTCAAGTTTTATCTAAGTTAGCATGTATCAGTATTCTATTCCTTTTTATTGCTGAATAATAGTCCATCATATTTATCCATTCATCTGTTGATGAACATTTGGGTTGTTTCCATCTTTTAACTATTCTGCATAATGCTGCTATAAACATTTGTATACGAGTTTTTATGCGGGCATATGTTTTCATTTCTCATATATCTAAGAGTAGAATTTCTGGATCAGATGGTAACTGTTTAAGCTTTTGAGGAACTGCCACACTGCTTTCCAAGGTGGCTGCACCATTTTACATTTCCACCAGCAGTGTATGAAGGTCCCAATTTCTCCACAATTGTCAACACTTGTTATTATCTGTCTTTTTTTTTTTTTTAAGATTTTTTTTATTGGGGAATTGGGGGGATGGAAACAGTGCTGGGGAATTGGGGGAAGGGGAACAGACAAGTTGCTGTCGTTTTGTTCTTCAATCTAGTTGTGGAGGACGTTGCTTCACTGGCCCAAGTTGGCACCATCATTGCGCTCTTCTCTGGCGAGGCAGATCAGTCCCATCATTGCGCTCTTCCCAGGTGAGGCAGATCAGTCACCGGCTTCTGGACGGCCGCTCACTGCGGCTGCTGGCCGCTCACGCTGGCTGCTGGCTACATACGGTAGCCCATGGCAGCCCACTGCCACAGGGAGTGCAGCCTACGCCGTCGCCGGCGACTCATGGCAGCCCAGCTCCAGGTTGAGCTGTTGTTCAGCATCTTGGCTGTGGAGGGCAGTGTCACTGGCCCTCATATGTGGGATCCGAACCGGGGCCCTCTGGCATCCCAAGCGAGTTCTTAACCATCGCGCCACTCGGCCGGCCCTATCTGTCTTTTTTATTAGAGACATCCTAATGAGTGTGAGGTGGTGTCTCCTGGTTTTGATTTGCATTTCCCTGATGATGAATGATGTAGAGCATGTTTTTGTGTGCTTATTGGACATTGGTACATTTTTTTTTTTTGGAGAAATAGAGATTCATATCCTTTGACCATTTTTAATTGGGTTATTTGTCTTTTTGTTATTGAGTTGTAAGGGCGCTTTATATAGTTGGCCTGAAGAATTTCGATTCAAGAAGCTGTTGGTCGGAGACACCAGAGGATTATGGATGGAGAGATGCGCCGAGAGAATTTCAGCTTTAAGGCTTAAGGCCCGCCAGATGGCGCTGTTTAAAAAGATAAAGGCGTTAGCTCTGAGAAGGTACTTCCTTTGTCCTTCGTGCACTTTGGGAGTTGTAGTTCTGAGGCTTTAGTCTTTACAAAGCAAAGGCCCGTCTGGAAATTGAGGCTGGTGGAAAGATCATTCGCTGGTCCCAAAAGCCTGGGACAGGAGTAGTAGTATAGGGAAAGTGACACCGAAAACAGCCTGTTTCTTTGTATGGATTGAAGCAACCTCACAGGAAAAGGGACCCAGTGGACATTAATTTCCAATTCAGCGCTCTTTACATGAGCAGGTTTTTTTGGTTGTCTCTGCTTATATAGCCTATTTTCTTGTGGCCAGCTTTTAATTTCAACACTTTTTTTTTTTTTAAGTTTGTATTGGGGAATTGGGGGAGGGGAACAGCATTGGGGAATTGGGGAAGGGAACAGAGAAGCCGCTGTTCTTTTTTGTTCTTCAGTCTAGTTGTGAAGGACTTCACTCCAGTGGCCCACATTGGCACCACCATTGTGCTCTTCCCGGGTGAGGCAGACTGGCCGTTGGTCACTGTACGGTTGCCTGTGGCGGTTCACGCCGGCTGCTCACGGTAGCCTATGGGAGCCCACTGCAGCTCCACTGCAATCTACACCATCGCCTCATGGCAGCCCAGCTCCAGGTCGAGCTGCCATTCACCCTCCTAGATGCAGAGGGCGCAGTGTCACTGGCCCCAATGTGGGATCCGAATTGGGGCCCTGCCGCCCAGAGCCAGCCTCCCAAGCCAACTCCCAACCAACGCGCCACTCGGCCAGCCCTCAACACTTTTTTATATACCCATTTCTTTGTGTCTATGTATTAGGTTGTCGGGAAAGTCATGATGCGTTTTTGCATTGAAAAACATAGGAAAATACGTCTTGACTTTCCTGACGACCCAATAGTACACAAAATTGTCACCTAAAAGGCACCGAGTGTGTTTTTGTCACAGAAACAGATGTTCTGGAAAGGGAGTGATTCATACTCAAAATGGTCCCAAGCTCTGTGATCCTATGTGGCTAGGCTGTTTCTTTCATTTTTAAAGATAGTATTCCTGATGAGGTCGGCTAGCCCTGTATTCATGGAAAATATGGAAGTTTCACAGGCTCCCAGTGGCCTCAAAATTTGTCTTACGTGACCCAAGACCTTTGAGGACCCAGGTGAAGAATCTTTGTCTTTTGACATTGTTTGGGAGCATGGCTCCCACCAAATGAATTTCCCAGGTCACGTTTGCCTATGCGACCTCCTACTTGGCTCCCTCTGTCAGCTCCTTACTGCGACCTATCTGGCCACCACTGCTGTCTGTGGGCATCTCTAACCATCCTCTGCTGGATGCTACAGTCTTATCTTTCTGACCGTCTTTCTCATTCTCCAAAACTCTGCTCTCTTGGGGCTCTAGACCATCATGTAAGCTGCTTGTTTTGCTGGAAACTCTTTCTTTCACATGTACCTCCTCCAAAAATAAATCCAGCAATGCAGATTGGCTCACTCCTGCCTTTTCTTGGGTCTCAGACGGAATCTGACTGCTGGGAGCTCTTCCTTTAGTGCATGAGATATGGCTTCCCCTGCATTTGCTTCAGTGTCCCTTGTCCTTTGGCTATTATGGCCACTTTATTGTTTGGCTGGTTTAGTGTCCATCTCCCAATGAGAGAATTAGTGCCTCGAGGATAGGGGTGAGCTTCGAGTCTTATTACTAGGACTCACCACACTTCCTGGAACAGGATTAGTACTCAATGAAGTTTGTTTCAGAACTTCCAAGCCTGAAGCTTGCCCTCTACCTGTCACAGCTCCATTCAAGAGAGCACCTGTCTACAACATACCAGCACACAGGCCCATCTTCCACTGAGGCCCAGCAGCCTCTGTGCTCCTTTTGCCCAGCTGTCATCTCTTCAGCATGGCTTTATCCTGTTTTGAGCAGTTTTGGTTGCCCCTTCCTTGCCCCTCCATCAATCCAACTCCCTTCCAGTGTTTTCTTCCTCTTAACAGATAAAGAAGTAGGTCTGGCCAGCACAGAGGAGCCAAGGCAAAGCAGAAAAAGACTTCCTTCATGGGAAACCCTACTGTCCTGGCAGCTTTGGATGGTTGTCTGTGCTGTCAGAGTCCATTCCTTGACCTCCAGGTCTCTTGGGCCCATTTCCCCAGGGCTGTGTCGAGCAATGTATTAGAATGTCCTCCACTGGCATTTTCTGCTGAGGGATAACCTCCCCCCCCCCCCATGAGTCAGATCTTCCTGCCTGGCTTGCCTTTAACATGCCATCCAGCCCAGGCATTGGAGAACCTCCTGGACGTAGTCTGGATGCCTCTATCCAGGCCTCCAGAACTGTGTCTCACCTGCTACCTGCGTGTACCAGGACGGCTTGTAAAGTAAGGAAATTTAAAAGCAGCAGGGTGGTGTAAACCTCCTATTTTGGCGTCAAATGTGTGAGAAAATCAGTATTATGATTTCAGACGAAGGTAGTAAGTCGTGTCATAATAATATAGCATTGTCTTGGTGGCCAGATCTGATCATTTTAAAAAAACGTTTAAACCCTATAAAGACAGGGATTTATGTCTGCTTTATCCCGAGTACCTAGAACAGGAGTTGGCACATACTAGGCACACATATTTTTGTGGGAAAACAGTTTGGGCCTTAGTTCAGTAAGTGCAACCATGGAAATGCAATTTTGAGCCCTCTGTGGGTAAGCATTAGTGGTAGCATTTATGAAAAATGATAGATTTATGAAAAAACTGATAGAATGTGGAAAACAAAAATACAATGTTTGGAGTAAGACCAGATACTCTCTTTCCGTTACTCCCTCCCTGCCCCATGCACATAAACCAAGTTCTCTTGATTTTCATAGTTTATTTGAATTAATAAAAAACTAAACCGAAGTTTGGTTTAAAAAAAATTAAAAGAAGTTAAAAAGCATTAAATACTAATGAATCTCATTTTCCTTCACATGCTGCATCGTTATTTCCAATAAATAACTTCAGTCAGGGACTCTGAGGCTTTTAGTACCTGATGAATATGTGAAGGAACAAACGGATGAATGAATGAATGAATGAATGAATGTTTTCTTTATCAGAGATGGTAAGGGCTGGGTTATGGTTTATAGCTTCTAAAATGTGACCCATTTGTTCTTTATTAGTTGAAGTTATCTGCATAATTCCTTATGCGGTGCTCTTGGTTTTTAACCCCACCAGGTAAAAGGGGGAATGTGTTTACATTTTCATATAAGATTTTATTCAAGTTATTTTTAGAAGGAAACACGGGATCCAGATTTACTCCTTATTATGGGAAATGTTTGGAGGTCCTTTTGAATATACAAGCTAGCTGGCTAGTTAGGTTAATTAATTGGTAGAGGGGATAGGAAATGCTCCTGGGATCTCTACTTGCTGCCTGTGCAGCACACATGTGCACATGCACATGCACGCTCACACTGGCTTTCCACTAATGCCTTCTCAGAGGCACTGGACTTGCCTGTAATGGGTCTCTGGCTTTATCCCATTCAGACACCATCTTTAGTTTCAGGCATGTTGTGCTGACATGGGGGTGGCACTAGTGAGGGTAGTGTGGGGGGAGCATGCTTAGAAGTTAAAGCAGAAGGTGCTGGAAAAGTCTGTTGGGTCAGACAGTCTGCGGGTTCGTGATGCCTCGGGATCACACTATTGCTGGGCTTGGGGGCTGACAGGGACCTGAACAGCATGTCCTCTTCCTTCTCCCTGGAGAGGGAATGCCCTCCTCCCTGCAGCTTTAATCAGAAGCCGTTGATTATGCTGCATAGAGTAGGGCAGACCTTGAATGGTGATAGGAAAATTAAGCCAATCAATCAGCTTTAGCTGTAATGATACAAGCTGGTCTTGTCCCTCCTTGAGCTGTCTCAACATGATTTTAAACTGCCTATTTGACAAATTTTTCTCACAGAAAGGAAGAGGTTTTATCAGAATGTCAGCATTACGCAGGGTGAAGGTAAGTATCTGAAATTTTGACTGCCTCTTTTTCTTTCTTTTTTTTTTTTTGTGAATAAGTAAAACCATTTTTAATCTCCAGCCAGTTCAGTGGTGCAACTGCCCTTTGTGCTTTTGTCGGGTATGTTCCTGTAAGTCCTCTGTGAAGAGACTCAGGGTTGTTTTTGCACCAGTTCAAATAACTAAATATAGGAGTAATCAGTCAATTCCACTTAACAATCTCTGAGAGGTTTTCACTTGATCGTTCAAGGTGGCTTTGAGATAAACCTGGACCACAGGAAGCTGAAAACTCCCCAAGCCAAGCTCTTCACTGTCCCCAGCGAGGCCCTGGCCATAGCGGTGGCTACTGAATGGGACTCCCAGCAGGACACCATCAAGTTCTACACCATGCACCTGGTAACAAGTTCACACCCCACACCATGATGCCACAGCTGGCTTCCTAGGGCTCCCAGGCAAAAGCTGCAACTGCTATCTAAGCTGCGATAAAGCTGTTGGGGTAGGGGTGGAGGGGTGTTCCAGCCACATTTGCTTCCTTGAATGTGCCAAACATTCCCTGCTGTTGCCTGGTCACCTGCAGTTCCCCTGCTGAGAGCACTGCTGGATGGCTCTTCCTTCTCTGGTCTCAGAGCATACGTCATCCCTGACTACCCAGCTGTCTTATTTCCTATCATGGCAGCCGTTCCTTTGTTTCATGAGCACTTACGCAATTTGTAATTGTCTGTTTTATGTTTGCATGGGTATTGTCTGTCTCCTTCACTGCCTTGTAAGCACAGAAGGGCAGGGCATGTCTGTCTTACTCACCAGCGCATAGCCGACCCCTAGCATAAAATTCAGTTGGCACTCAGTGAGTGTTGGTTGAGTGCAAGAACCCAAGGGGCAGGGGATGAGGTGAGGACTCTGCCCGCCATGGAGCAGCCCCCATCCACACGGGGTGACTCATTGAGGTCTAGAGCATCCTGGGGAGTGGGTCGGCTAGATTCTGTGGGCCCAGCTCTGCAGCTTCTGAATGGTAACCTTAGGCAAGTTATTGTCCCTTCTCAGCCCACATTCCCCATCTGTGAGAGGTGGGTTACAATAGCACCCACTTACAGAGTGGTGGTCAGGATGGGATGAGCCAATATGTGGAAAGGCCTGTATGTGGTTCCTGGCATGGACAGAGCCCTGAGGCAGCATAGGCGTTAGTGCTGTCAGCCTAGTCCCGGCTGTGCTCGGCCCTGACACAAACCCCCATAGCCTCCTCACCATCTTCACAGCCTGCAGCAGTGTTGGCCTGCTCCTTTGCCTGTCTGATGACATTAGGGTGACAGGACCACAGCCTCATCATTAGAGTACCTAGGCAGCCTCCCACCGACAGAGCAAATCTGGAAGGTGACCCTGCTCCTGGCTTGGCTGATTTGTTGCCCTGCTTTCTAAGGTGTTAAGGGATCCCGCAGGTAAGCTTTTCAATCAGATTTTAATTCCGGTAATGCTTATGTGTCTCTTTTACTGAATTTGACCTCTCTGGGCCTCATCTCTGAAATGAGTATAATAGTACCTATCCAAAGGCTTGTTGTGAGGATAAAATGAAATATAGCAGAGCCTGGTAGTAAAGGTTATGGGACCTTGGGAAGCTGATTAATCCTAGGGCCACTGTGCGAGTCCCATGAGTCCCCTGTGTGGTGGCACAAACTGCATTGTTGGCTCAGAGCCGCCTGTAATAAGCTCTCAGTAGAGGTGCTGCAGCAGGCTTGGGCTCGGCACTGCTGCTTGCTGGGTGCTGCCGGCCAGTTCTTCCTGTTGCTGCATGTTGGACATGGTGTCCCTAGGAGCTCAGTACTTTGCCTGGGCCCAGCAGGTGGTGACGGGCTCTCTGCCTTTTGCTTCAGACCACACTGTGCAACACGTGTCTAGACAACCCAACCCAGCGAAATAAGGACCAGCTGACCCAGGCAGCCGTGAAGTTTCTGGACACCGACACCATCTGGTAATTGACATGTACATGGGCCTTTCCCCTGGGCTAAGCAAGTCCCCTGGGCTGTTTGCCTCATTTGCCCAGACAGTTATCAGTGGAAGAAGAGGCAGGCCCTTTTCCTTCATCTCACAAGGCAGGGAAAGCAGTCTGTTTGACATCAGCGCTTAGCTACTCTGCAAACCCCTAGAAGAGAGGATTCCTCAGGCTGTAACAGTGTCGGAACACTGGGCGCTCCTCTTCTGTGGCCCAGCCGCTGTCCCTTGGTCTGGGGCAGAGTGGGGTGGTGGAATAGGCAGCTCTTGCAGGCTCCAGAACCAAGGGGGTCACTTGCCAACTGACAGTGGGGCCTCTGACCCTGGACTTCTGCCTACTGGCACATTCTCATGTAGACATCCTTATGACTACTTGTCAGCCTGGACACATAGGTGTTGACATGCAGGAGCTGGCTTCCTCCACTTCTCAATTTTCCCCTCATGTCGCGTATCATTCATTCATTCTTTCATTCATTTGTGCGTATATATAAATGTATATATTTATTATACGAGATGGCTTATGCAATTTTAGAGGCTAAGAAGTTCCATGATCTGTCATCTGCAAGCTAGCGAATTAAAGCAGATGACATAATTCAGTCCAGGTCTGAAGGTTTGACAAATATATATGAGGTGTAATAAAAAAATGTGGTGAATGTTTAAATTAAAAAATTATTACAGGGCCGGCCGAGTGGCGTGTTGGTTAAGAGCTGGCTTGGGATGCCAGCTCTGAGCAGCAGGGCCCCGGTTCGGATCCCACATGAGGGCCAGTGACACTGCNTTGGGATGCCAGCTCTGAGCAGCAGGGCCCCGGTTCGGATCCCACATGAGGGCCAGTGACACTGCCCTCTACAGCTAAAATGGTGAACAACAGCTTGACCTGGATGGAGCTGGGCTGCCGTGAGTCGCCGGTGACGGCGTAGGCTACAGCCCCTGCTACAGTGGGCTGCCGTAAGCTACTGTGAGTGTCCGGCAGTCAGTGTGAGCGTCCAGCAGCTGGTGTGAGCTGCCAAGAGCCACCGTGAGTGGCCATCCAGAGGCCAGCGAACGATCTGCCTCACCCAGGAAGAGCGCAATGATGGTGCCAACATGGGCCAGTGAAGCAACATCCTCTACAACTAGACTGAAGAACAAAAGGACAGCAACTTGTCTGTTCCCCTTCCCCTGATTCCCCAGCACTGTTCCCCTCCCCCAATTCACCCATAAAATCTTAAAAAAAAAATTATTACAGTGAAAGACACATTGCCATTAATCCCCCTCGCTTGAAACACACTTATCCCATCGTTCTTGCCACTTCCTAAAGCAGTTCTGGAAGTCCTCTTTCATGAGCGTCTTTAATTGCACTGTTGTGGCTGCCTCGATGTCCTAAATCGATTCAAATCATTTACCTTTTATGGTCATTTGAGTCTGGGGACGAGTCGGAGTTGCATGGTGCCAGATCCAGTGAATAAGATGGATGAGGACACACCGCAATGTTTTTATTTGACAGAAATTGCCGTACCAGAAGCGATGTGTGACATGGAGCGTTGTCATGATGGAAGATGAAGTAAAGACACTCATGAAAGGGAACTTCCAAGACTGCTTCAGAAAGTTGCAAGAAGAATGGAATAAGCGTGTTTGAAGTGAGGGGGAGTATTTTGAGGGGGATTAATGGTAATGTGTCTTTTGCTCTAATAATTTTTTTTTAATTTAAATATTCACCGTAGTTTTTAATCACCCCTGTATATATATGTCCATATATACATATATAAAGAGATTTATTATAAATAATTGACTCACAGGATTATGGAGACTGACAAGTCCCAAGATCTTCAGTCAGCAAGCTGGAGACCCATGAGAGCTGATGGGGTTCATGCCAGCCTGAGTGCCAGCCGGTTTGAGAACTAGAATGAGCCAGTGTTTCAGTTAGAGTCTGAAGGCAGGAAAAAAACTGATGTCCCAGCTTAAGGCATTCGGGCAGAAGCAGTTCCCTTCTCTGTGTCCCTTAGCTAATTGGTTAGTGGCATTGAAGAAACAACTGGAGTAGCTGAGCAGCACCATGTCTGCTGGTCCTGGGGCTCTGGAATCCCGAGTTACTGCACAGGTGGCATGTGAAATCAGCACTGAGGGCTGAGGAGGGCAGAGGCACCCTTGAGGAGGCAGCCAGAGGTGCTGATTTTGAATTGCTAGTTAGAAAGTTCACTCCATAGGTGTTAAGGGCCATTTGATTGCAGGGAAAAGCAACCCATTCAACCTAGCTCAGGTAAAAAGGGTTTTCTTGAAAACTATACAGGGATCCTGATGGTAAATGAGGGACGATTGGCCGCCATGGATGGGGGCTGGAAGATAGTATGCCAGGCTCCTCCCTCTGCCCTGGGAGCAAGTCTGCCCACTTGTCTGTGCAGCAGCCCAGCTTTTCCTGCACACTCACGATCTCCTGCCCTCTGCTCACACCAGACTGGCTTCCCACAGTGCCCACTTGGGTTCCTGTCCCATAAGGCCTTGCAGCTAAGCTCCCCTCAGCTCACTCTCTCTCTGTGTCTCTTAGTCACAACAAGTGGCATAGCCTGGCATCAGGTGGTGGTGGTGTCAGGCCTCCATGGCAACAGGTGGGCTCATGAAGTACAAACAGGCAACTTGGTCTGTGACCAGGGGCACAATCTCTTGGAAGGGGTGCAGGGACTGAGCTTCTGTATAGCATTCACGTTCGACATCCTATGATAAAGTTGGTGTGGCTCTGAAGGTACAGTCTTAGTGTTTAGAATGGCACCAATGTAGTGCTACAAGCCTTGACCCCTCAAATAACTGGGGACATTTAGGACAGTGGTTCTCAAACTCAAGCTTCCGTTGAATCCCTTGGAGGGCATCTCCACCCCAGAGGTTCTGCTTTCATAGGTGTGGGATGGGCCTGAGAATTTGCACTTAAACAAGTTCTCAGGTGATGCCCTGCTGCCGGCCTCAAGGCCACACTTTGAGAACCACTGCTTTAGGGGAAAGACCTGTGGGGCTGGGCAGTGGTGAAGTTCTTTTTGCTGTTGCCATTTGTGTTTTTCCCTTGTCTGTCACTGAATGAAGAAATTGTACTATTTTATTAATGAAGGTGATTTTTGCAATGAATTAGCTACAGGGTGGAAGAACCACAGACATTAGTGGAACTTCAAAAGAACGAATGGGACCCAATCATAGAATGGACCAAGAAGAGGTGAGATGCGCAGCCCCGGGGTGCTGGGCAGGCTGTTGGGGTCGTGGCCACGCTGGAAAGCAAAGCCCTTAGCTAGTGGACTTCCTGAGTCCAGAGCACCCTTGGGACTTGGCACCTCCCATGTGTTCAGGAATAGGGCCACCTTGGAAAATATGCTCCTCAACTTTGTTTCAGCCGCCATGCACCAAGCGCCTGCTATCAGTACGTATTGCGCTGAGTGTAGGGGTGAAGCCAAGCTCTGCCATGATTGGCTCTGTGGCCCTGGGCGAGTGACTTGATCTTCCTTGTCTGTGAATGGGGCTCATAATCCCTACCTCTTAGGGTGTTGTAAGGAGCAAACGGAGTGATGCTTAGCATCCCGCTCGGCACACAGGAAATGCCCACATGCTGGCAGTGGTCGTCCACGCTTTGTCACAGTTGCTAACTGTTAACACATATTATCAAATGGTGGGCCAGCCGAGTGGCGCATTGGTTAAGAGCTGGCTTGGGACGCCAGAGGGCCCCAGTTCGGATACCACATATGAGGGCCAATGACACTGGCCTCTACAGCTAAGATGCTGAACAACAGCTCAACCTGGAGCTGGGCTGCCCGTGAGTCACTGGCGATGGCGTAGGTTGCAGCCCCTGCTGCAGTGGGTTGCCATGGGCTACCGTGTGTAGCCAGCAGCCAGCATGAGCGGCTGCCCAGAGCAGCCGTCCAGAAGCCGGCAACTGATCTGCCTCACC
>NW_017731614.1:1685707-1692590 GCF_001890085.2 Hipposideros armiger | reverse complement strand
AGTGTCACTGGCCCTCATATGTGGGATCCGAACCGGGGCCCTCTGGCATCCCAAGCGAGTTCTTAACCATCGCGCCACTCGGCCGGCCCCAAAAGATTTATTCTTGAAAATATAAAATATACATTACTTCTGGGTTAAAATCCTGGGCAGGCCTGGCAAGGACACGTGACATGTGTGCATGTGTCCTACTCAGGGAGTCCAGAGCGCCCTCCTGATAGCCACTTGCTTAGTCCTAGGAGGCAGGTGCCGTGTCCTGGTGCCGGGGCCCAGGGAAAGGGAAGCTGGAGAGTCTGGTTTCAGGCAGCAAAGGCTTTCTGAGCTGTCTGTGCTAGCACAACTGAGCAACAAAGTGGCATCACTCCCGTTCCTGGGGCACCAGCCACTTACCAGGTGCTTCTCCACACTTTCCACACGTGTTCCCTGAACCCCTCGACTATACTCAGAGAAGGTACTGTCACATCCTCACTACACAGATGAAACTCAGGCTGCAGAGGTGACATGGGATGCCCAGCCTGTGCTCTTAACCTCCGGAGAGCCTTTGGGTCCCTGCAGCCAAGTTCAGGGATACGGAGCCGCAGCCTCTGCCTAAGTGGGCTGGCCCAGGCCCCAGGGCTGTGCTGCAGCCACTCTGGCTATTTCTCACACCCAGAGGAGAGTAGGGCTCAGTCTCACTGGCCGCCTCTGCCTACAGCCCGCAGCCTGCCCTGGGAACGTCAGGAAAAGCACACAGCTGGCATTAGGCCACTGCTGAGAGTCCAGCACACTGGCAGCCCCTGGGGAGCTGCTCTCAGTAGACTGGCCAGCTGCTCACCTGCGCTTTTCTCCTGCTCATATCTGCATGTGAATTCTGATTATTTATTTAAATAATGGAGAAAAGTGACACAAGTCCTTTATTTTTCTCTACATTTGGAAGTTTTTCCAGGGGTGAGGGAAGAATGGCATTACGGGGGTTGTGGGTTAAGAAATCCCCAGTAACTGTCTTCTGAGACGGTCAGGGCGCTGTCCTGGCCAGGGCCTAGGCCTGTGTTCTCACAAGGCCCCTAATCTATAATATCGCTGCACTCCAGGTTGTCCAGCTCGCTCTGCATGTGGTCGATGTATTGATTGATCTCCCTCACTCGTTTGCGGTTCCTGGTGATCTCGTCCTTGTGAATCTGAGGGTTGTCAGAAAACCAGTTAATACCTTTCCCTGAGTCCAGTATGGGGGAAAGGAAAGGAGTTCTTTGAAGTTTGCATAGTTACGTCTTCCACTTACTTCCAAGCTTCCTGTGTTCTGCTTATCTATGTGTTTGAGATCAGAAGAAAATGATGAAGCACCTGGGTTTTAAAGTCTGGTCAATAAGAAGTCTTCAGTGTGGAATTCTACAATCCTTCATTTTATTTCTTTCTCCATTTCTTACTGCAAATAGTATACGCTCCCCAGGGCAGATTTCCACTGCTCCCCGGCTGGTAACTAGAGGCATTGGTGCATCTGCTAGACCAGTGGCATCACTCACCTTGTTCACTAACTGCGTACACCAAGAGTTGATCCTGGTCACCAGCTCATCTTCTCGATTGTCAATCTTCAGGAGGTGGATGTCATGTGATGTCCCGACAGCATTCACAATTGTGTCTTTGTCCACAAAAAGCTGCTGAGTGCATTGCAGGAAATGTTAAAAGGGCTTCTTTAAGCAGAGGAAAGAGAAAAACAACCTAACTAAGGAAGACCAGGAACACAAATAACAAAATGGCAATAACTATGCACCTATCAATAATCATATTAAATGTAAATGGATTGAATGCTCCGATCAAAAGACATAGGGTGGCTGAGTGGATAAGAAAGCAAGACCCTTGCATATGCTGTATACAAGAGACTCACCTCAGATCAAAAGACACATACAGGCTGAGAGTAAAGGGATGGAGTAAAATATTTCATGCAAATGGAATCGAGAAAAAAGCTGGAGTAGCAATACTTACATCAGATATAATGGACTTTAAATTGAAGAACATAATAAAGGACAAAGAAGGGTACTTCATAATAATAAAGGGGTCGATCCAACAAGAGGACATAACCCTAGTAAACCTCTATGCACCTAACATAGGAGCCCCTAAATGTATAAAACAGATTTTGACAGACATAAAGACAGAGATCAACAGTAACACTATTATAGTAGGGGACTTCAACACCCCGCTGTCACCAATGGACAGATCCTCCAGACAGAAAATNCCAGTGAAGCAACGTCCTCCACAACTAGACTGAAGAACAAAAGGACAGCAACTTGTCTGTTCCCCTTCCCCCAATTCCCCAGCGCTATTCCCATCCCCCAATTCCCCAATAAAAATCTTAAAAAAAAAATGTATCAAATGGCATGTATGATACATATACACAACCTGGACAGCATCCTACAAAATTATAGGTAACATCCTGTGGATGTAAGGTGTCTAGGAATTGACGTTACCCAATATTTTTCCTTAGCAGGAAGGTTCTTTTTGTAAACTGAACAGACCATTGATGTGACAAAATTCTGTTTCATTTCAAGGGGACTTTGGAAGGGCTCCTACCTCAGTACTACCTTGACCCATAGTATTCTGTAAGCTTATGTGGATTACTTTTTGGGATAGCAGTTTTCACAAACGTGATGTCTGTCAGGCTGCCTCATTTGTGCATATCTCCTGAGTGCCCACCATGTGCCAGGTACCTTTGGGTTCTATAGTAAAAGACGTAGCCAGTGCATTGAAGTATCAGGTAAAATGCAACAACTGTAGTACTGTGTGAGAACCAGGAGGACAGAGTGTTATTTGGGGGTTGAATTAAATATAACAGTGATTTAGGTGTCTGGAGATCTTTACTGTGATATAAAATTGTCATCTTTTTGTGGGAGTTGAGATTTCTTGTCCTTAATAATTTACAGATAAACGTGGCCATTTACTAGGTTCCATTTGTGCTGTTAGAAATGTAAGCAAGGCTATTTCTAAAGAAGCAGGAAAAATCAGTGATATATGAAAGAAAATGACAAAAACTGCTTTTACTCCATTATGTTTTTCCTGTATTGTATATATAGTTTTAATTGTTCTTGAAAATTTGTCCTTCTTGAAGCCAGCTCATGCCCCAGACCAAAAACAATGCCTTATGTATAGAAGAGGCTGAATAAATATTTGAAAAGTGATTGAATGACATAGGACGTATATAAATATTATTGTAAGGAAAACAATGTTTAAAAGAAATATTTTACAATTTCAGATGTGAAAAACATTCTTAACAAGATGAAAAAGCAGGTAGCTCATGCCTTTGATGGAGATTCCAGGCAAATAGAGTTTCAGGCAGCTTTGTATAAGTGAAAGCCCTGTTTGCATGGCCCGCTAACCACACCTCTATTCAGGGAAGTTTCTTGGTCCTCTGGCTTTGCTCGTGATAGAAATTATTAGGTCAGGAGGTCACTGACCACAGTGGCAGTTGCTCCCAGAATCCCCAAGACTGACCCATTGGCCACATGGCCTGAAGGGGCACGTACCTGCTCTGCAGGTTAGGGCTGTGCTTCCAGACCAAAGCTGGGCCCCACCAGAGTCTTTTCCTTCCAGATATGGCGTGGAGATCGGCTTTTCCACCAGCATCATGGGGCCCAGCATCCCAGCCAAGACTCGGGAGGTGCTTGTCAGCCACCTGGCCTCTTACAACATGTGGGCCCTACAAGGTATGCATGGCATTTCCGGTGGGCCTGGGAGGGTGGGCAAGATAGGCATGGCATCCAAAACACAGAGAGGCACAGGAGCACTCTGGGGGTGGCTCTAATGCTCACCCTTCTGCTGAATCTGAGGGGAAGGTAGGCTTACACCCTCCCAGGAGAAAGTGGGCTTTCTTTTCTTCAGGAGTTAAAGCCTCACTGGCCTGGCCTGGGTCCCATGCCCATCCGTGAGCCAATCACTGGCTAGGCTGGAATGCTCTGATTGGCCAAGTTTGGTTCCTGTGCCCACCTCAGGTAGGAACAGAGGAGGGGTCTCCCCCAAAGAAAACCCGAGTGCTCCTGGAGGAGAATGGGGATGGGTACAGAGCTTGCCCAAAAGCGATAGTCCCTGGAATTGGTCTCCCCTACCTTGTGTTTCTGTACCTCTCAAGGACTACAGGGACTCCAAAAGCGTAGGTATAATAACTGCGCTGTTTCGGAGGTGCCCTGGGTCCTGACTTGGCTTCTGTCCCTGTAGGGATCGAGTTTGTAGTGGCCCAGCTCAAGTCCATGGTGCTGACCTTGGGCCTGATTGACCTGCACCTGACAGTGGAGCAGGCTGTGCTGCTGTCACGCCTGGAGGAGGAATACCAGGTGAGGTGCTGCCAGCAGTCCAAAGGAGAGTCCTCAAGTCTCCGCCTCACCCCTCCCAGATTCAGGCTAATGGGGGCTAGGAGGGGGGCTCACCTGTCTGTTTTTATATAGACTTGGTCTTTATTACTTTTGTGTACAAACAGAAACTGAGGGTCAAAGTATTGTCAAATGATCATAGTAAGTGCTACTGCTGTGTTCCAGCATTGTACTCAGCTCTCCCCTCATTCCCTCACCTTTTCTAACCAACCTAGTCAGATGGGGGCTGTTGTTATCCCCATTTTACACAGGAGGAAACCGAGGCACAGATTGCATCCCCGGAAAATGATGGAGCCAGGGTTTGGAGCCAGGTCTGGTGACTCCAGGCCAAGGCTCCCCCCCCCCCCCCCCGCTGCAGGTAGAGGTTCATGGACAGATCACAGTTGTCTAGGCCTGACATAACTATAGAATGGGCTTACTAAAATGACTGGGAGCCATATGTGTGCTTGTGAAGACTGAGCCTCCACACCCCGATGTTCACGCAGCGGATCAACTGGCGGGCTGGGAGCAAGGGGGCTGCTGCTTGTGCACGAGTCCTAATTCAGTGGGCTCAGGATTAATAAGGTTTTGCTACACTGTCATTCGCATTTTTTTAATTCTGAGAAGTATGATGGTCTTTGCATAATTCTTTTTGTTGTATTCCTCCAACTTCAAAAGGTTAATTGCTATTACAAATTGGTCCCTAGCATGATGAAACCCTTCTGTAATGGCAGTATTGCCCCAGTCCATCTAGTCATCTGCTCAGAAAAATGCCTGGGAAAAAGCTGTTTCTATATAGCAAAAGAGGCTAGCTACTCTCTGGATGTTAGAAACGACTGACTAGGAAAAGGGGTGAGCTTGGGGTGTGAGGCTGTAAGGGGTGTGAGAGCTAGCGAGCTCAGAAACTTGGGCTCTGTTCTGGGCTCTGCCTTGGACTGTAGAACCTGAGCCAGGCCGTCGTGCTCTGAACTTCCGGTTTGATCCGCCACAGAACGCAGAGTAACCTGGATTATGTATGTGAGTTCTCTGAAGTATGAAGTGCTCTTCAGGTGTTATATCACAGTAGTCCAGATTGAGACTGGGCCCCCAGAAATGCTGACAGCTTCTGTGGCATGGCACTTCCTGAGTTCTGGATGGGCTGGGGTGGCCAGGCTGGGCCCCTGGGCCCCTGGGCCCCTGGCCAGGGAGGAGGAACCAGCAGGGTCAGATTGGAGTCACTCCGACGTCTGGACAGCCACACTGTGTGTCCAGGGTTTCTCCCTGTAGTTCTTAGCGTCTGGAGAAACTGTCTGCATCCCTGCCCCAGTACGCAGAGCAGAGGCAGGCCTCCTCAGTGCTGCCGTTCCCAGTAGTCAGGAATGAAGCCTTGGTCGATTTATTTATTTTTTTAATCCCACCGATGCAGGGGCCACTTGCAGCCCAGCCTGGTGAGGCAACTTATGAGAGATTGACATTTTACAGGCTGCCTCACACCAGCCTCCTTGTGGGAAGAAGTGTGAGAGGGGACAGCACACAAGTTGGGCCTCTGGGGAGACATGCATGTGGTTTTGGTGCCTGGCCTGCCCACTAGTGGGCACCCACTGGCCCTGGGCCTGGACTGCGCCCCTGTCAGCCAATCCATATCCTGTAGAGCAGGGGTGCCTACCCTGGCCTATTTGCGTGTTCTTACCTACTACCTCCCCCACCACGCGTGTCTTGCATGTTTTGGCAAGATCAAAGTCTGTGGCCCTCACCCAGTTATGGGATGGTGTGAGGCTCTGGCTGGCAGGCACTGGGGACTAGCCATGCCCTCAACAGCATTTCTTGTCCTCCCCTCAGATCCAAAAGTGGGGCAATATTGAGTGGGCCCATGACTACGAGCTCCAGGAGCTGCGGGCGCGCACGGCCGCGGGCACCCTCTTTGTCCACCTCTGCTCTGAGAACACGACGGTCAAACACAAGCTCCTGCAGGAGTGAGGCCCGGGCAGCACATACCGCATAGCCCAGGACTGAGGCTGCACAGCCACAGGCTACCCGGCCTGCAGGACCCCCAGCTCAGCCTGCACTTGGCATTGCCTGAGATGCCTGAGACACAGTGCCGTTAGGAAGTCAGCTTGAGAGCACCTGGGTGCCCTGCCCCAGCCAGCAGCGAGTGAGGGGATGTGTTGTATGAGTGACTTGCTCTTAACCCTGGTTTTATTAAATATTTCTCCTCCCTGTGAAGGTGTCAAGCCCTGTTTTCATTTTTGCCTCTGCATTTCTTCATTCCTCTGGTTATGTCTGGGTTTCACCAAGATCCACCAGCCTACCTCCCATAGCATGACCTGACATCTGCTTCCTGTGTCTGGGGGCCTCACCTGCCCTCCAAGTATCATGTCATCAACAGCGCCAACTCTGTGTGGCCCTTGACCCTCAGCCCAAAGGCTTTTTTTTCCCTGGTTTTTAATCAAACTATCTTTT
The DNA here is from genome assembly GCF_001890085.2 of Hipposideros armiger. Taxonomy (NCBI): domain Eukaryota; kingdom Metazoa; phylum Chordata; class Mammalia; order Chiroptera; family Hipposideridae; genus Hipposideros; species Hipposideros armiger. The sequence continues at coordinate 1,685,841 of NW_017731614.1, read as the reverse complement.
GAAAGTGAGTCCTTTTTGGTCTAAGCTGGTTGTTCCTACTTGTTCCTCTTACTTTAGAAAAAATTATTTATTCTTTTTTATTTTTTTTATTTTTTTTAAAGATTTTTATTGGGGTATTGGGGGATGGGAACAGC
>NW_017731614.1:1605429-1679202 GCF_001890085.2 Hipposideros armiger | reverse complement strand
CACTATGGAAATCAGTATGGAGGTATCTCAAAAAACTGGAAATGGAACTACCTTATGACCCAGCAATTCCACTGTTAGGTATTTATCCAGAAAAACCCAAGACATTAGTTCGAAAAAATATATGCACCTCTATGTTCATTGTGGCGCTATTCACAATAGCCAAGACTTGGAAACAACCAAAATGCCCATCGGTAGATGACTGGATTAAGAAACTGTGGTACATTTATACAATGGAGTATTACTCAGCTATAAAGAAGAAGGAAATCTTACCATTTGCAACAATATGGTTGGACCTAGAGAACATTATGCTGATTGAAATAAGTCAGTCAGAGGAAGGCAAATACCATATGATCTCACTTATACGTGGATTCTAAAAAACTGAATAAATGAGAAATGTAAAAAGAAATAGTCTCAGAGACACAGGAAAAACTGAGGGATGCTAGTTGGGAGTGGGTGGGGATGAAGGAGAAAGGGAAGGGATGATACAATACAAATTGGTAACTACAATATGGCCTCAGGGATAGAAAAGATAGTCTGGGGAATATAATCAATAATGTTGTAAATATTTTTTAGGAGGCCAGATGGACTCATGTCTTGTTAGGGAGACCACTTCATAGTTGGTGTAGAGGCCTGACCACCGCACTGTATTTCTGAAGCTGATGTTGAATTATATTGTATGTCAACTATAATTATATATACATATAGTCATGGGACGTGGAGTAGAGTGTGGGAATGGAGTCAATGGAATCGTAATACATAAGTATGATATCGGGGGTGGGAGGGCAGTAGATGGGGGAAGGGGGTTGTTTCTGTGTGAGGGGTGAAAAGGATACCTATTGCATTGTTCTGTACACCTGAAACTAACAATAAAATAAATAAATAAATAAATAAATAATTTTTAGAAAAAAATCAAAATCAAACAATTTAAAAAAAAACAAAAAACTGCTGAGCGAAAGATATAATAAGCAAGTGTGTCTCAGTATGCCCTGAGCACACAGCCATCAAGCTGAAAATCAACACCCGCCAGACCCCTGGATGGTGGGGGCAGTGCTGAGGCGGCTGCCCAGCACCCCGTGGATAGCCCACTTTTGTATCAGCACACTTTTCTCACAGCTTATCTTGTGATGGCAATCCTCTCAAACCCGAGAATGACGAGTGTTACGGGAACAGCCAACCAGAAAACAGCGATCATCGTTGGGAGTGTGTTTTCTCCAGAGAGAAGGCAGATGGCTGCCCCAGGGGTGACCTGAGTCAGAACATCAGTGTTCACAATGGTTCTCTCTCAGTCTCCCTCAAGTCTGACTTGCCTGAACCCCTGCTGGCCGGGTGCGAAGTGTGAGGCTGGCCAAGAGCTTTGAGGCTGCTCTGAGGACAGAGGCCCTGCAAACAGAGGGCTGCACACCTCTCCAATGCCCCTCACATTAATCAAATCAAACAGATTGCACTCGTGACTTCTCTTTTTCCTGACCTTGTTTTCTGCCTTGTAAAAATGCTGAAAACAACCATCCTCTCCTAGACCTGGCTGGTTCTAGGTGTTCACACTGTGGCTGCTGTGTGCCTGACACCGTTGAAAATCAAGTGGAATCATCTCCCAGAGCAGGGGAGGGCTGCCAAAGCACTTAGCAGGCAGCTGCTTCCGCTGTGAAGGGTGGTGCCGAGGACAGCCCAGGACCCACACATTCTACACTGAAGAGAGGGCCACAGGTGTGTGTACACTTGGTTTTTCTTTTGTGTTGTAGCCGTGAACTTGATAGTTTCCACAATACGTTCTGTGGAATCTTAAGTTGTAAATATTTCTGCAGAAATAGTATTCTTTGGTCAAATATGTTTGGGAAAGTCTGCACACCCTAGTTCCCTCCTGCATTTCACACTGCACAAAGCATTTTTCCAGTGGTGGCTCTGGAAAGTCCTGGGGAAAATAAAACCTTTTGTCTCAATTTTCCAACTGATTTTGCCAAAGACTTCTTTTCAGAGTAAAGCCTGTTCCTATCTGCTGGGATACCGGTTTTCCACAGACTCCCATGTGGAAAAGCCAGGCTAGCTGATGCGGGCAGTGGGGCATCACTTGGGAAAAATGACAAGAAGTCATTAAGTTCTTCCTATGCATAGAAGGTCCCAGGTCAGGCTTGGGGAGGGGTTCAAAGATGCACAGTGTGCCTGCCTGTGAGCCTCGGGCAGCATGCACTGGAGTGACTGCCGGCTATTTCAAAAACATCTACAGCCACATCGACTCATCATTTAGAAAGTGTATCACAGCTGATCTCCTAAGTTAAGCAGATAAACTGTCCCCCCGAAGTTTGAATATGAAGAAGACAGCTTGGAAGCTGCGGGAAGTAAAGCCTGCTTGGAATTGATGAGAATAGGTTATGAAAAACTGACATTTGTAAAATACAAATGAAAGGAATCTGGTTTAAATAAATGATTTTAAAATGTAAGTTTTGAGTTGTTTCTGGACTCCAGGTGGCCTAGAGTGGTGCCTTCAAAATAGTTCTTATGGGTATAATATTCTAGATTTCCCTCCCATTTCTGCAGGTCGGAAGCCCTGAGGTAGAGGGAGTGGTATGCAGGTGTCCTTGAGGAGTGGCAGCTACTCCTGGCTCCTGAGCCATTCCCCCGTTCTGTGTGCCTTGCGGCCATAAAGACACATTTCCTTCAAAACGACTTCTTGGGGGGGAGCTTTGAGAAGGGCACACGGTTGGCACCCTCCCCAGGACCATCATGATGCTGGTGGCTTGAGGATTTGTTGCCTCATGCCCAGGTGGCATCAGATCATTCTACCAACCTGTCCTGGGCACCTGGTGAAACTGCAACTCCCTCCGCCACAGAGAAATGAGCAGAGATCCTGCCCTTCCCAATCCCTGCTCAGCTGAAGGAGCAGTGACCTGTGCTGCCAGCGCCCCTGCCGAGGGGGCACCTTCAGGTCCCAGCCAGGACCTTGTCACAGCCACCCTATCCAGGGACTGATGACCTGGGTCACACCCACCATCACTTAGCAGACTCTGGGGACTCACAGGTCCTGTGGCCTGGGCCTGAGCACTGGCCCTGCCCTTGCAGGATGTTCAGAGCACCCAGAGAGCACGTCGTGTCTCCTGCTGACTCCTGAATGTGGCAGGGGCTCGTTGCAGCCCAAGGCTGGCTCTGTGCCCTCAGCCCTGGTGGAGGGAGGCAGTAGCATACTCCCCGCCCCGCTGACCATGCCACTCAGGGCCTTCCCTCGCTGCCAGCTCCAGGCTCCGTCCTGCGCCTGTGTGTTGCTTTTCCTCCCAAAGCGGAGAAGGATTTTAAACTACAGATTTGGCCCTAAGTATGTCATGAGCTGGTCACAATTAACTCAGCTGAGTCAGTTTTAAAGAGAGAAACAGCCTCATCACTGTGACTTTTTGTGATATGCTCATTGATAATTACATAACAGAAGCCAGATTCTTTTCACCAAAGGTCCTGTTCTCTCCTTTGAACATCCCCACTCGCTACAGGCTCAGTAGACATTTTGTCAAAGGCTTTGAGTCAAACTGCCTGTGTTCGAATCACAACTCTACTGTTTATATACTATGTGTCTTAGGCGGGTTATTCTCATCGCTGCCTCAGTATCCTCATCTGTAAAAGGGAGCCATAATGGTACCTACTTTACTGTGTTGGTGTGGAGACAAAAAGAGTGAATATGCATCCAGTGCTTCTCAGACAGCTGGTCCCCCCAGAGACCCTTGGGAACTGTCAGCTATTTGTGTTATTATTATGTCTTACAGTCAAGCCATACTTTTCTCCCCTGAGAAAAGCATGTTGCTTAACTCTCAGGAGAAATAGCAACGGTGTAAGGTCCCAGCAGTGTCTCTTGCTGCAACTGCACATTCCCAAAAGGACAGAGGCTCACACTGGCCTGCAGAGGGAAGGGTGTCCAGTGGGCCCTGCTGGCTGCCCACAATGGGCCTTGAGGGTGGCCTTGACACCACCCCTGCCAGGGAGCCCAAGGAGCCCCTTAGCTCAGAGAGCTCCGTTACCCTAGTGCCTGCACACCAGCACACCAATTCGTAGTCCACAGGGGGGGCACAGTGCCAGCTCTGCGGGCTGTGGCCCAGGCTCTGCATCTCTCAGACTAGTCTGAATCTACACCCAGGTCCTCACAAGCTGTGTCGTCCTGGGCAGTTTACCAAACTTCTCTGAGACCCAATCGTACCCAGTTTTCCCATCTGTAAACTGAGGATGATAACAGGACTCCCTTTGTAGGGCCTTTGGTGAGGAAATGAGATGTGTGTGAGCCTCAGGCTTCAACGCGTGGGCAGTGGGAGCCCGCGGTGAGCGGAGCTCTGCATTGCCAGCCTGCTGTGGTCAGCCCCTGCCCAGTCAGCAGGTGCTGAGTGCTCCTGGAGCCACAGAAACAGGTGTCAGATGGCGCTGAGCAGAGCCAACCTGACAGGAGAGAGGCCGGCACTGGAAGACCAGCCCAGCCTGCTTGTCTACCATTGACCTTCAGGTTATCTTTTTCTGTGTGTCCCAGTCATTAGAGAGGGAGCATGTTTCGGTCCTGTGCCCGCTGGATGTCACAGGCCTGGGAGCTGTGCCATGAGGGAACTGTACCCACCTCCTGATGGTCCGGGGGTTCCAGAGGAGTCTTAGGGGCAACTTTACTTCAGGGCTGGGGGAAGATGGCATCTCCCCATGTCTGGACAACAGCATTGAGCGTGTGTTTAGGGAAAGAAGGCTGGGGACAGTGGCCCTGTCTCCATGCTGCTGTGGTGGGGGTCTGTCTCAGCCCAGACAGAGGCAGTGGCAGTTGGGCACTCCTGGCCGGTGTCTGCAGGACTTAGCCTGCACCTAAGTCCTGGAACCTTGGCTGCACCGTTGCCAGCACTGAGGAGGTATGTGCTGGTGAAGGGCCATCCCCGCTCTCTCTATACATAGTGTGAGTAGTCACGTAGCAAAGCAACATAAACAAGATAGCGCGAAATTGTGATAAGGGCTCTGATGATGACAAATGAGTTGTATGATAGACTATGATTTTTCAGGAAGGTGATGAGGGAAGGCCTCTCTAAGAAGTTGACATTTGAGCTGAGATCTGAATGACAAGCCAGACACATGGAGACCAGAGGGAAGAGCATGTCTGCCAGGTGGAATATTAATTGAAAGGAGCAAACCTGGGAGATGGGGGAGTGGCTCGGAGGCTGGGGCAAGAGGAGACATTCACCTGGGTAGCGGGCCAGGCATGAGGGTCTGGGGGATGAGGGTGAAGAGCTTACTGTGAGAGTCACAGGAAGCCATTAGAGGGGCTGCGCAAAAGCACAAAATGCAGTGGTTTGGGTTTTCAGAGGATCTCTCTGGCTGCCGCTTAGAGGCCAGTGATCCAGGAAAAGGCCAATGGTGGCTTGACTTGGTGGTAACAGAGATGGAAAGAAGCTAAGAAACTGCAACTGGCATGAATGATGAGGGAATGAATGACGCTGACAAGAAAGTATATGGACCTGGGCCCTTCCATCATTGCTTGTGTCTCTTCCCAGACACATATGACACACTCCTACTGAACCCCAATGTGGGAGACTCGGAGATCCAGGGGAGGCTGACCCTGCTCATCTGTGACCATTTGTTACTGGGTGCCCTGGTGGAAAGTAGATGGCACTGTGCTGGATCAGAAATGGTGCTTGGAGGCGGTTCTCACACCCTGGTAGTGCTTCTCATCATAGAGACTCAAGAGTTAATAAGACCTTTGGGGAACTCTCAGACCTTAGCTTCTATTAGTAACTGCATCTCTTAGAAAGTGCCAGAAGCACCACAGAAATGAGCTTTAGGAAACCAACCTGTTGGTAAGTTGAAACTACCTAATTATCAGGAGCTCCTCTTTAGTTGGCCTCCACTGAGGCCCCCACCAGGTGCTGTGTTAGCCTATTTCATCTGCCAACCACCCTGCAAAGGGGTAGTGTCCCCTTTTACAGAGCCCACCTCTCCTGACTGCGCCCCCGCTCCACCCACCATGCTCACCGCACGCACGTCATCAGGCAGGTCCTCATCTAGCTCCCCCTTGACTATCTTCTCCAGGGTGTTGATGCAGATCTCCAGGAGCTTCTCGTGGTGGTGGGTCTCCAGGTCCCGACACTGAGCCATCGTGCAGCCTCGAGTTAAGCAAAGGCCAGGGGCAGAGTAGGCTCGACAAGCACCTGACCAGTGGGCTGGGGCCTCACAAGCACCCAGAGGGCTGGGCCATTTCTGGTCCATGAGGACAGACTTCTAAGGGCCAAAGGGCAAACTGTGAGGCGCCAGTGCACCGCCACCTTCACGGCTGTGTAGCCGTGCACACCAAACCTCAGCTATCCTGACTGCCCCCGCTTTGCACCTGGTCATCACTGACCCATGGCAATGGGTGCCCCAGCTGTCCCTCCATCACCCACTTCTCCCCATCCCCCGCCTCCTGACTTGACAGTAGACTAAAACCTGGTATCCCGCTCTAGCCCTTTCTCCCCCGGCAGCTAGAGTGCACTGTAAAGGCGGAGGTGGACAGGACCCCATCCCTCCTGTGCCTACAGCTCCCCAGGAGCTTCCCACTCTCTACTGTGCTCTGCAAGCCTCCTCTTGGATCCAGAACTCTCTGGCTCTTCTCAGGACCTTTGCACGGCTGCCTCCTCTGCCTGGTATGTCCTCCCCACCTTTCTACCTGTGCCCTCTGGCCCACCCTCAGGTCCTCACTTAGTGAGCCCTCCCCCAGGGAGGCTCCTGGCCCTGGTCTCTGGGTTGGCTGCCTCCATAACCTCTGTCTCCCTGTAGGACTGTGGGCCCAGGAAGGCAAGACCAGAGATTACTTCCGGGCTAAGGCACCGCAGTTTACACCCTACACAGCAGGGCGTTGAGTCCCTGTGGCAGAAGGGTCGGTCAGGCCCCAAAGGTTGGCTCCTAACCTTGACATTTAACCTGCCAAGCTCATTATTAATAATTTGTCAGTGTCTTCAACTTAGAGGTTGCCCCTCAACCCTGTGTGTGTACCTGGGCTGTGGTCACTCATTTGAGAATAAATATGCCAGGAGTTGTACTGCAAACAATGCCCCCACCCCAGCACAGTGACCCTGCAGGGGCTACTCAAAGCCGTCATTGCTCTAAGGGTGGAGAAACTCCCTCAGACTCCCCCCGTCCAGAGAGCAGTCTTCGAACGCTCAAGTGGTTGCCAAATCTCCTTTGAAGGTGAGTTTTTTTCCTTGGTGAAAAATGGGGGTTTACATTCCTCCAAATTCAAAGGTGGAGATTTAGTAGGATCCTACAATGACTGTGATGTCTTCCTGTAAATGAAACAGGCGTGCAGTTCTGGTAAAAAGCAAGTGCTGACTTTTGACTGTCTGACACCATGTTTAGGGTCTGGTGGCAGTGGAGGGGCAGGCGTTTGACCCCACAGGTGGCCACCTGGAGGGGACCCCACCTATATTCATCCTGCTTAGTTTGTGAAGAAGCTTTACCCTTCCCTGTCTCATGTTAAAAATGTGGGCACCTCTCCCCTAACCCCCAGAGGCAGGGGGTAGTGGTGTGGGCCAGGATAACCCCACTGGCCCAGCAGTGCCTCCCCATGGAAGGTCACCAAAGAAAGGATATAGGCTTTGTACATTCTCGATAAAGAGCCCCACCAAGTCGACGATGTTCCTTTCAAACATGTTTATCATCTCCTGGAAATGATAAAGAACGCAGTTAACATGCATATTTAGACATGAACTTGACTTGTCTGGCCTCAGAGCAAAAGGTGCTTCTTAGAACTTAGACGGCACCTCCTCTAATCATTGACTTTCAGTATAAAGACCAACCACCTTGGCCTTCCCCGTAGATGTCTGTGAACTGACCATCTTTCTCCCTCCTGACCTCTGTCCCATAGCTCCATTACTCTTCGGCCACTTCAACTCACGTACCACACCCTGCTTGTGTGATGGGATGCCTTCTCCAGGCCTCTGCCTATGCCCTCTGCCAAGAGCACCTGTGCTGGTTTTACCACCCCCACCACACACACACACACACACACACACACACACACACACACACACACACACAGAGAGCTACTCCCCCTTTTGGGGCTCCTCAGTGGCATCCATCTATCACCTCCAGAGGAACAGGGAGGTAGTCCCTAAGAGCCAGGCTGCCTGGGTCAGTATACCAGCTCTGCTGCTGTGTGTAACTCTGGGAATGTTATTTAACCTCCCTGGACCTCAACTTCCTCATCTATGAAATGGGTTTCCTTTGTAGTACATGTCTCAGGGAGTTGTGGTGAAGCTTAAATGGGCTACTTCACACAAAATGCTGTGCAAGGTCAGGTTCCTGGCAGAGGACACACTCGGTAATGCTGGCCCCAGACCACTCACATCAGTGCCCTGACGACACCCCCACTTTGCTGCATCCCAGTGCTTAGCAAGGTACTCAGGGCCTGAATGGGAACAATGGAAGATGTCTGGTGAAGCCAGCTACTCTGTGAGCCCCCAGACTGCAGGGTGGGCTGAGGGCACAGGGAGTCCACACAGCCTGGGGATATCTGCAGGCCAAGCCAATTAGACACATTCCAAACGTGTGTAAACATTGTTGCAATGAATAAAACCAGGGTCACTGAAAGCACGACTGCAGCCTCTTGGCCACTGTGCACAGGTGTGACAGTAATCTAAGCATGCCTGTGCATGGGTCCTGGGGACTTTGGGGATGTTGCAAAGGGGGTCTCTTTGCTTGCAGATGTTAGGAGTAGGAGCAGCTGCCTAAGCCTCCTCTGAGGCTCGCATGCTGCTTTCATGCTTGAGCGTTCCTCAGCGGGGCGCACGCATCTGCTGTGTGATGTGGTGGGGAAATTTATCCTGCAGCGAAGGTGTCACTTGACATGTGAGAAATTGATCAGGTTCTATCTCTTGGCCCAGCCATGGCAGCACCCAATGAGGTTCGATTCATTACAGCCCTTCAGACTCCAGGCCTTGGCTGCCTGTGAACACACCAGTCACTCTGGCCTCTAAGGAATTTTAGATAACAGCACTTTTCATTTCTACTACTTAGTGTTGAATTGCAGGCTCCTTGCATCGCCCCAACATGCAGCAACTACAGACTGAGATGTGGAGGAGGCTCTGTTTCATCCCCAAGTGGGGGTCCACCTTGTGTTTTGAGCATCCTCTGCCCCTTGAGGCTCTGGGCTCTTCCAGGGTTGGGAGAAAACATTCCAGAGGAGTAATGAGCTCACCTCTCCTGCTGCCTAAGAATCCCTTGCAATGTAAATGACTGACATGTATTAAAAGCAAACAGGGGCCGGCTGAGTGGCTCAGCTGGTTAAGAGTTCGCTTGGGAGCGCCAGCTCTGAGCAGCAGGGCTGCAGTTTGGATCCCACGTTGAGGGCCAGTGACACTCGCCCTCTACAGCTAAGATGATGAACAACAGCTCAACCTGGAGCTGGGCTGCGGTGAGTCGCTGGTGACGGCTTAGGCTGCAGCGGGGCTGCAGTGGGTTGCCGTGAGCTACATGAGTTCCTGGCAGCCAGCGTGAGCAGCCAGCAGCCGGCAGCTGGCAGCCGGTGTGAGCTGCTGGGAGCTGCTGTGAGCGGCCGACCAATGACCGGTGACCGATTGCCTCACCCGGGAAGAGCACAATGGTCATACCAACATGGGCCAGTGAAGTGACGTCCTCCACAACTGGACTGAAGAACAAAAACAGCAATTTGTCTGCCTCCCCTTCCCCAATTCCCCAACGCTGTTCCCCTCCCCCCAATTCCCCAATAAAAAAATCTTTTAAAAAAAGGCAAACAGGACCGATGAGCAGGAAAACATCAGTCTGACACGCTGAGTTTCACTGGACGTTTCCAGCAGAGGAGAGCCTGGGGAAGGCTCCAGCTCGAGTGTGGTTTTGCAGCTGTATCACCAGGTTCTTGCAAAAGAAGCCTGGCAGGGCACGCTCATGTCCCATGTGTGCCCAGGGGCCCCGGCCTCACCTCCAGCTGCTCTACCAACTGCATCTCTTGGGTCATGAGCACGTTGTACAACTCCGTGATGTCCTTGCCATGTTCCACTATCTTCATCTCAATGTTGGTCATGTCAGACTCATCTCGGATGGCACTTAAACTCTGGAACAAAAAGCCTGTGCTTTAGGGATCACAACTAAGTGTCATTAGTTAATGAGAGTTGGCAATTTGGTTTTGTAGGTAAGAACTTGGACTCTGGGTTCAGTCTGCCAAGCTCAAAAGTCAGCTTTGCCACTTGACAGCTCTGAGCTTGTAGAAGCTAATGACCCTTTCCCTGCTTGGAGGCTGTTAGAGCACTAGCTAGCAAGGACTTCATCCACAGTAGCTAGGTTTTTATTAGAGGTGCTAGGCTGGATGGAAGGAGCGATGGCTTCAGGGTCAGGCAGATCTGAACATGAATCTTCTCTGGGGCATTTATCAGCAATGTGACCTTGAGGAAGTCACTTCCATTCTCTAAGCTTCAGTTTCCTCATGTAAAGGGGAGAGAACCTGCGCTTCACAGTCCTGGGGATTAGGCTGTGCATGTGAGGTGGGGGCTGAACTCATGGAGACCCCAAGAAAAGACCCATCTATAGCGGGCATAGGTAGGGAGAAACACTAGAAACGTTAAGACAGGTCCAGTCTTTGAGGAAGCCAGGTAGACCCACACAGAACCCCAGTAAGCAAGTGGTTGTCAGCAGTAATCATTGCTAGTTGGGCCATTTGAAACAAGAGGGTGCTCAGGGGCTGGAGGGCACTCCGGGGTCCACGCCTGGCACGGAATACCAGCTGTTCACCAACAAAGTGCCTGGGGACTTGGCCACCAGATGCCATGTCACTTGTTTTTGTTGATATTTGGTATTAGTTGTGAAGGAAGAGAAACTGGACACAATTCAGGGGGTGAATGATATTTAGAATAATGGCAACCCCATCTGTAGAAAACCCAGGTTAAATTCCTACCTCAAGCCTTACATGAAAACAAATTCCTGACAGTGCAAATTTAAATGTAAAAAATAAAGTCATACAAGTACTAGAAGAAAAACTGGAGAATTTTAAATAAATTATCTCAGAATGGAGACGTCCTGTCTAAGTATAACCAGAAGAAAAGATTGATAAATTCTACCACATAAAAAATTTTTAGGGCCAGCCAAGTGGCTCAGTTGATTATAAGCGCAAGCTCTGAGCAACAGGTTGCCGGTTCAATTCCCACATGAGCCAGTGAGCTGCACCCAAGCTGAGCTGCCACCGAGCTGCCAACAGGTGGCAGGATGGCTCAGCTGGTGAGAGCATGTGCTCCTAACAAGGTTGCCAGTTCGACGCCCACATGGGATAGTGGGCTTTGCCCACCGTCAACTAAGATTGAACATGGCACCTTGAGCTGAGTGGCCACGAGCTGCCGACGGGTGGCCAGGTGGCGACTGGACTAGGAGCTGAGCTAGCTGCACCCCCCACAGCTAAGATTGAAGGACAACAACTTGGCTGTTCCCCTACCCCAATTCCCTAATAAAATCTTTTAAAGAAAATATTTTGAGTGGTACAAAAGCATCATAGGCAAAATGATAAGATAAACAACAAACTGGGAAACAGAATTGCAAATTATTTCACTGACACAGGACTAATTTCTCAGTTTATAAAGTGCTCCTACAAAGTAATAGATTTTTTTTAAGGGGGGGGGAGAGAGAGAGAGAGAGAGAGAGAGAGAGAGAGAGAGAGAGAGAGAGAGAGAGAGAAACACCGAATAGAAAAAAATGGGTAAGGGCATATTATGAGAACAAATAGTTCACAGAATAAGAAATACAAATGTTTATAAAACATGTGATGCTCACCCCCATTTAAGAGAAAATAAACATACACTGCCAGAGTAACAGATTAGCAAAGATGAGAAAGCCTGCTACTTCTGGCCTTACAGGGAGCCGCAGGGCTGCAGAGGGGCAGCCTCAGTGGAGTGACCTGGGCAATAACTTAGTGAAAACAGCAACTCACAGTGCCACATCAGGACTCCATCCTACAGATCACACCTGCACCAAGTTCTTCATTGCACCACTGTTTGAAAGAGCAAGAGATTGGAAAAAACCTAATTGTCCACCCATAGGGACTAGCTTAACAGATTATGGCTCACTCATGCAATGAGATATTTTACAACTATTAAAAACGTTAAGCAGGGGCGGGCGGTTAGCTCAGGTGGTTAGACATAACACCAAGATTGCCGGTTTGATTCCCACATGGGCCAAGGAGCTGCGCCCTCCACAACTAGATTAAAGACAACTACTTGACTTGGAGCTGATGGGTCCTGGAAAAACACACTGTTCCTCAATAAAATTTCTTTAAAAACAAAACAAAAACAAAAATAGAAACCATGAAGCAATTCAAGTTTGGGAGGATCTCTAAGCTGCACAGATAAAATAGCAAAGCAAAGTGTGGAGCAGTGCATGCTACACTTTCATCATATACACACACAAACACATGCACACAGACACACACACACACACACAGGCACACATATGCACAAACGTGCAAACACACATACACACATGTGCACAGACACATGCACACAAAGACACACATAGCATGCACACATGTGCACATGTACATGGCAAACAGCACACACGTACACACATGGATTGGAGGCAGACTGACTCCTCCCCTGTGTACATTTTTCATTCTGTGTCTCTGCTTACGCTTGTTTGACCGATCCACTACTTGTCACTATCTAGTCACTAGAGTGACTATGGCTACATATAGACCATCCGTCATGTGTTTTGCGCCGGCTCTGTTCCATCTCACTGGTCCCCACTACAGTTCTGCGAGGCTGTTATCTCCATCTCACTAATGGAGAGGGTCATCAGTGAGGGGTCGCCTGAACCACCCCTCCTGGGCACCAGAGTGGGAGGTGGGTGAGCCTGGGTCTAGTGGGGGTGGTAAGAGGAGTGCAGGACAAGCTTAGGGGTGGTTCTGTGAGGGGAGGGACTAGGGCCTCAGGAGGTGTGAACTTCCAGGATGGTGGGCTCAACTTGGCCGAGCACTGTAGGCAGCTGGCAGCACTGGAAAACCCCAGGGCCAGGCGCACCCCCAGGCCCGCGTCAGTGTATCATCAGGTCCTCATGGGTTCTGGCTTGTGGCTGGATGAGGAGTTCTGCTCTAGTCTCTAGGAAAGGAGAACTCAGGTCAGTCAGCTCCTCCGAGGCAGCCTTTGAGGACGCCGCCATGCAGACGAGTGCCTCAGCAACCCGTGGAGCTGGCCTGCTCTGAAGACCCAGGTCCGAGGAGCAGCACGTTAGGCGGCCGGGCTTGGTGCCAGCAGGAGTCCAGCACTGACGGTGGCCTGGCCCATGTTCTGCTTCTCCAGGTGGTTTGTTGCTGCGGAGCCTGGGCCCCAGCCTGGGGCTTCAGGGGGAGCCAGCTGGCTGACATCCAGGCGTCCCAAATCCAGTGGCTATAGGGACCAGATAAGAAATGCCATGCAGGATATGCCAGACAGGACCTGGGGGACTGGAGACATGGCCTGTCCAGAGGGAACGACTGATGCTCAGGCCATGGTGACAAGCGCCTCCAGAGAAGCTGGCAATCACAATTTTTCTGTGAAATCTTCCCGATTTTAATGTCAGCAGGATGTTCAAAATGTTTTAAAACCCTCTGCAGGCCAAACAAAATACACATGTGAGTCAAATGTGCTTCTCTGCTGACAAGCTGGAACTTCTGGCTGAACTATAACACCCCTCCCTGGAACCTAGGTCCAGCTGCAGAGGCTAATGAGACAAGAAGTGGGACGTAGAACAGGCGCTGGGGAACGGGTGGGCTGGGAAGCATAGTGAGCCCACCGCCAACCCCATTGTATCTGAACTTACATCATCAGGAGATTTTGTTCTACTTTGAACTAGGAGTTCTCAGCCAGGTGTGGCTTCCTGGGCTCCTCTAAGCCCCGGATGCGGCAGGCAAGTGTTCACATACTTGGTGCATGTGAACGTTTTTAGGAGAAAGAAGGTCCATAGCTGCCCTATGAGTCTCAGTAGGTGTATGACTCAGAGCAGGTTAGGAATTGGTCTTTAAAAGTAACGCTAACTAAAGAAACAATCCCCGTTAAGTCCACATGGCCCCTGGTGAGGCTGGGCTGAGTGGGCTGGTCAGGCAAGCCCCGCATGCCAGGTGCCTCTTCCTTTGGTGGACTGCCTTTTTTTCCTCAATCACCCTGGACAAGTCTTCTTGGTCCTGTAAGCCTCAGCCAGAGTTCAGGTGCCCCTGGAAACCCACAAGGCTTCCTGGCTTCCCTCCAGGTTGGCGCTGGCCAGTCTGCAGGGGAAGGCCTGGGTCTGCGCCTCTTACCAGATGGGAGCTCTCTAAGAGCAGGAGCCACGTCCAGCATGGCTCCAGCTTCCCAGAGCTGGGCACAGAGCAGAGCTCAGAAAATGTCTGCAAATTGAACGAGTGAACAAAAGAGAAGTAGCCATCATCGTCACCACAGTAGCAGTGGTAATAATAATACCATTTTAGTAGTAATGATGACGCTACCTTGAACCCCAGGTGTGTTTAAGTGAAGGAGACCCACAGGCCCCGGGGCGCCGCCCTGGCCAGTGGAGGAGCTGTGGTTGGTCGGCCAGTGGAAGGCTGAACCTTGGCCCAGCCACTGAGTTGTATGACCTCTGCCAAATGGGGACAAGGATCATGGGCCTCAGGAGTCGTCAGAGGTACAGGGGCTGCAGCTCCTGAGGTGAAGCCAGGCCCACAGCAGGGTGGGCACCTGGGGCAGGAGGCAGTGGGGGACCAGGGAGGGCAGGGCCTACCAGCAAGTGCTTCTCCTCGAACTTGGCAATCCTGTGTTTGCCCTGCTCCTGGTTTTCCTGGATGGCCTCGTGGACACACTCACTGAAGGTGTCAAGCTCCACTTTCCGCTTCTTCTGCTGTTTCAGTCCATACTCGAATATGTGCAGGCAAATGATGACAAATTTGTCCTTGTAGGTGAGTGGCTGTTAAGGAAGCTTGAGGCTGTTTCAGGCACAGGCCTTGGTGGTGGGAGTTGAGATTTGGAGGACAAGGTGGTGGTTGGAAATCTCTACCCCCAGCCTGAGGGATTCAGGAACAGGGCCTGTATGAGGGAACCCCAGGTGGTGGCCACAGGAGAAGACAGCAGAGCAGAGGAAAGGCATGTGAAGAGAGGCCCCAGAGAGACTTCTGGGGGACCTGGAGGGGCTAGGGAGGGCCTGGGAGTCCAGGGAAGCCAGCCCGGTCTGGGAGCGAGGCAGTGAGTATTTTTGTCTCTGCTGTATTGTCTAGATGGCGCCTTTGTTGAGGATCTGTCTTCAGGTGCTGCAGGTGCACTGAGGGAAACTGTGAAGGTCGGGGGGACCCCAGGCTAGAAGCAGAGAGATCCAGGTTCAAGTGCGGGCTCTGCTGCTGCTTCTCCCTGGCAAGCTGCCTCCCATCTCTGAGCCTTGGGTTCTTCACTGCACAACAGAACCCGCTGCATGGAGCCCTTGGGAGGACTTGAGGTCAGGCAGGTGGCTACAGCCTCGATGGAAGCCCAGGTCGCCCAGCTGGCAGGTGGCAGAGCCAGGCGGGAGCCCATCTATCTGGTCCAGAGTCCTGCTCTTTACCTTCTGCCGAGCCCCAGACACTTACTGCCCCTCCCACTCTTCAGAATGTTGGGTTTTTAAAAGTGAGTTTTTCGTTACTCAGGGATGGAGATTCCACAGACCCACTCTGTGACTCCTTGCCTCATCTTAGCACTCTCAGACCAGAAACCCCTCGATTCTATCCCGAGCCCCTCAGCTTATAGTTTAAGCCAACTGATTAGCCATCCCAGCGATGGCCTTGACAAGTGTCAGTCACAATCCTGTGGGTTCCGGCCAACTGGGACAACAAGTCAACCTCTGCAAGGTGAGCTACCCAATTATAAAATGGGATTATTAGCAGCATCCATCTATGGGGTGGCTGAGAGAATTATAAATACTGTATGCAAAGCACACAGCAGAACCAGTTAATACGGCTAAGGAGGATTAGTGCCACGGATGTCAAATTCTATCTCTGACAGCCTGGTTTGTCAAGCATACAGACCCGGGCCATGTAAAGCCTCGGTGCGTCCCCTGAAATCCAGACATTCCCTGTGTCACTCAAGTGACCTGGCTCCGCACTGCCTCCTGGGTACAATGCTCTGAAGTGGAGGTTTTACCTTCCAGGGTCTCAAAGAGAGATGGGGAAGCTAAGGTTCAGAGTGGAAAGGGACTTGGCCCAGGCAGGCTGGTGGCCTGGGGCCCAGGCTCTGCCAGAGAAGGCAGCCATGAACTTGGAAGGATATGACTCAAGGAGCTCACCGACACTGGGCAGGTAGGCCAGCTTTTTGCCTTCCACGTCCTCGGCATACATGCTGTCAAACAGGAAGGAGCCGTTCAGGTGCTCGACAAACGCAGCCTGCAAGTTAGAAACACAGCCAATCTCCAGGCACTGACCCACTGTACCAGCCCTGCGCTGAGCACGGCTGCTGGTGAATGCTTCGTCCTCCGAGGGAGGCAGGGCCGGAAAGGGCATGCTGGGCTCAGGGCCAGGCATGTCTGGAGGTCCAGAGGCATAACATTGAAAGCTGCATGCGGTTTGGCTAGGAGGGTGGGGTGGTGACTGTGGGGAGGGTGCAGTGGGGGCTCAGTTTTGAATCCAGGGCCATGCTGAATAGGGAGGAACTTGAACCTTCCCGGCTGCCATGGGGAACTGCCTGGGGGTTTAGGAAAAGGAGCTGCTCTGACAGGCTGTTCCAGCACAATCTCCCCTGTCTTGTGGAGGAGACATGCGTGTGGGTCTGGGCAGAGCGAGGCAGGGGCAGGGCACCTGGCCCTGTGGATGGAGCACGACTGACTCGCTCAATCCGAGCCGGGTGTCGCTGCACAGCACCTATTCTCAGGGCTCTGCTGATCTCTGTTGAACTGGACTGACCCTTGTGGCTAGCATCCTGGAGCCAGGGCAGGGAGAGGTGGGAAGTGGGGTCCCTCTGGGCCGAGGGTACCTTGTACTCCTCCAGCTCCTTCCGCTGAGCCTGTTCCTCCTCCAGCTGGGCCTGAATCTGGTTCTCCCGGTGCTTCAGCTCATCGAGGCTGTACTGGTGCTTAATCTCCGCCAGCTCTTTCTGACAGGGAAAGAGGAAGGGGCATTGTGACCAGGGGACACTTGGTCCTTGGAAGCCACGCTGACCTCTGCCGTTCTCTGGCATCCCGAGTGTGGGCGGGGTGTGGATGAGGGTGGCTTGTTGCCTCATGGCCCTTTTCAAGTATTCTGAGTCTAAGGGGAATTAGGGAAGGATCAAGAGGGGTGGAGAAAGGCAGCACAGGCCCACTGGCCGCCCCCCGAAGGAGTTCTGGCTCTCTTTTAGGGATGCGCAATGAACAAAAGGGGAGGTAAAGTGAAAAACCGGAGTCACAGGCCTGGTTACAAGGGGCTTTATCCTTGGCTCTGTGCCCTGCCACCTCCTGGCTCTCCTCACCCCTCTGGCTCATCCCTCTGTGCCCACTGGGGAATGCTGGTGTCCCTGGGACTTGGTGCTCACCCTTCTGGGCTCACTTGGTGCTTACCCTTCTAGGACCAGACTCACTGCCTCAGGTGATCTCACCTGTGCTAAGACTTCAAGTACAAGATTCTTTATCCTCTGACAACACTCAGGTCTCTACCTCCAGCTCAGACCCTACCTCTGAGCGCCAGACCTAAGCTTCTGATGACCTTATGCTATCAGGCTGCCTCAAGAGCACTGCCAGCTCACCCTGTCCAAGATGGACCTCTGTCTTCCCAGAGTCCTACTGAGGTCTCCCCCAGCCAGGCAGCACACAAGCCAGGGACCCGGGAGCATCCTGGCCCCTCCTCAGCACCACAGATCCAGGCTGTGCCCAGGTCTGCCCATGCTACCTCCTGATGGCCTCTCTAATCTCTCACATCATCTCTTGCCAGGACCCCTGCCTCAGCCTCCTAGCCAGCCTTCCCTATGCACCCTGTGCCTCTCATCTGTCTACTCCTCCCCAGCAAGCAGCCAGAGCAATCTGTTAAATGTAAACATGATCTTGCCAGCCCCTCATTTAACTCATATAGCTTCCTCTCGGGTATAGATTAATGACAAGCTCCTACTGTGGCCTGCAAGGCCCTGCCTGCTCCTCACATCCAGCTCTCTGAGCTCCAGCCACTGGCCTGCTCACTGTGCTGCCTTTGGACCCAGGGCCTTTGCACATGCTCTGCCTTCTGCTTTCACCCAGCCAACTCCTGCCCATCCTGTAGATCCCAGCTCAAAACCACTTCCTTGGGAAGCAACCTCATAACCACCGACCCGCATCCTATACATCGATCTCAGTCCATGTCCTTCCCTCCTGACAGTTCCATGTATCTGTGGGAAGATCTAATTGTGTGTCGGCTCCACAAAGGAAGGCAGGGGCTTCCCCAGGTCTGTCCAATTCCAGAGCCTGAGCTTGCTTTCTCCGTCCTGCGCTGCCTGAGTTCTGTCCCAGTCTCCTCCCAAACACGATGTCAGTACACGTCAGTGCAGTTTCATGCCTTAACGTGGGCGTTGGCTGCAAACAGCTTATGCTACACAGAGTTGAAAGCCTTCTAAAGAGCTCTTGCTATTCATTGAGCTGTACGCTTACATTCCTTACATCCTCCTTGCTTCCACTGGGCTCTCCTGGGTGCTCCTCACATCAACTCAGTGTACCTCAAACACAGGTTGCTTTCTCCCAGGAAAGGCACCAGCTTCCTGTGAGGAGAGGGAAGGTCAGACAGCCCTTGGTCTCCCTGGCTCCCAATACACAGAAACATTCCAGTCCCACTGCCAAAGCCTCACAAACTGGTCAGATTCTTTTTTTCCAGTGGGGGAAGTCCCCACAAACTGATCACATTGCAAAGAATAAGAAGCAAGTAAAAGGGGACAGGCTCATAACAGAGGACATGGAGAAGAAGTAAGCAGTGGACAGACCCGTCAGTGAACACCAGGCAGTGGGAAGACCTGACAGTGGACAGACCAGATGGTGGACAGGCCAGGCAGTGGACAGACCCGGCAGTCAGGTCTTTTCACTGCTGGGTGGACAGACCTGCCAGGACAGACACGGCAGTGAACACACATGACGGTGGTGGACCTGCCGGGTGGAAAGACCCGGCAGTGAACAGACCTGATAGTGGACAGACCCAGCAGTGGAAAAACCCAGCAGTGGACAGACGCAGCGGTGAACAGACTCGGCGGTGGACAGACTAGGCGGAGGACAGGCCCGGCGGTGGACAGGCCTGGCAGTGGACAGACCAGGCAGTGGACAGATGTGATGGTGGACAGACTTGACAGTGGGCAGACCAGGTAGTGGACAGACCGGGCAGTGGACAGACCCAGCAGTGAACAGTCCTGATGGTGGTGGACCAGACCTGCCAGATGGACAGACCCAGTGGTGGACAGACCCGATGGTGGACAGACCAGGCAGTGGACAGAACTGACGGTGGATAGACCTGATGGTGGACTGATCAGGTGGTGGACAGACCTGACGGTGGACTGACCAGGCGGTGGACAGACCTGACAGTGGACAGACCCAACGGTGGTCAGACCATACTGTGGCCCGAGAAAGGCCCTCCTCGCTGGGGCAGGCCCGGCACAGGGGCTGAAAGCATAGGCTCTGCTGCTAGGCGGCCTGGGTCCAAATCCCAACTTGACCACCACTGACCATGGGATCCAGGGTGAGTCACCTCACCATTGGCAAGCTGGGGGTGAGAGCAGGGCCCACATCGCAGGTTGTGGTGAAAATAATGTGAAATAACGCAGTGTGCTTGGCATATACGTGCACAACAACATTTAGCTGGTAATACTGTTTCTGGGGTCACATAGAATTGGGGTGAATCGTGGCTCTGCCACAAGCTGCAGATCCTGGCTCACTGCTTGGTCTCAACTTCTTTATCCAGAACACCAGACAGTACTGGCTGGGTGTGGTGGGACTGGGGCAACACATAGAAGAAGCCTGCTGCTGTGAGCACGCCCTGAATAGTGACCATGAAGGTCCTGCTGGAATCGCCCTGACAGAGGCAGGTAAAGGAGTTAGGGAGAGGGAGCTGCCCTTTCTCTCCTCCTCGGGCGCATGGGGAGCTCCGTCTCAGTGTCCTTCCTTGAAACCCGGGGACCTGAAGACTGTCTCACAGAGCTGGGGGACCCAGAGGGGGACACTTGCCATGTGGTCATCGATGCGCCGGGAATCCAGGTACACGAGGCCAGGAAGGTAGGCCCAGATGAACATCCTGTAATCCTCTGCCTTGGCAACGGGGTTCCCAGAGAGGCTGAGCGCCCGCAGGTCCTTGAATCGCCGCAGGTAGATGATCTGGGGAGCAGAGGGAGAAGACCCATTTTCTTGGCTGCTGCAGAGCTGAAAACACCCTTGGAAGTCCGTCTCTTTGGCACTCTGCCTGGCCTTAGTGCCTTCAGCACAGGGTGGAGTGACAGTGAGGAGGGCGCTTGGGGTTCCAGGCTGGATGGCTGGACTGAGGCCTTTGGAAAAGTCCTGGGCTTTCCAAAGAACCAGCAGACCTGGGTTCAAATGCTACCTGTGTGACAAGTTGCCTAACATCTGTGAGCCTCAATTTCTTTATCTGTAAAATGGGTATAAGGATGTGTTATAAGGGCCCATTGAAATGATCTACAAAATGTGTGTAGGAAAGTGCCTGACCTACTCAACAAATGGTGGTAGTTGTTGTTATCGTTATTATTGGTCACTCAGAATAGGTGTGCCTTTTTAGATTGTAAAGCCCTGTGAAAGGTCCAAATCTCTCACATTAAATGGAATCCAATTTATAGTTAACCTTGAATTAACTGGATAACAGCTAGTGGAACATTCCACTAACTGCTGTTTATTTTTCTTATGCCCTCTTTTTATTAAAATGGGGGAAATGTCAACCAGATAGCTAATACAAACATACCTCATTTTATTGTGCTTTGCAGATATTGCACTTTTCACAAATTGAAGGTTTGTGGCAACCTTTTACCGAGAAAGTCTACTGGCATCATTTTTTTCAACAGCATTTGCTCACGTCTTCTCTGTGTATCACATTTTGGTAATTCTTGCAATATTTCAAACTTTATTATTATTATTATTATTATTATTATTATTATTATTATTATATTGGGATGTCGGAAAAGTCAAGACGCATTTTTGCAACGAAAAATATAGAAAAAATACGTCATGACTTTTCCGACAACCCAATATTTGTGTGGTGATCTGTGATCAGTGATGTTACTATTGTAATTGCTTTGGGGCACCACAAACCACACCCATAAAAGATAGTGAACTTAATCAATAAATGAGGTATGCGTTCTGACTGCTCCGCCGACTAGCCATTCTCCCATCTCTCTCTCTCTCTCCTCAGGCCTCCCTATTCCCTGAGACACAACAATATTGAAATTAGGCCAAATAGTAACCCTACAATGGCTTCTAAGAGCTCAAGTGAAAGGAAGAATAGCAGGTCTCTCACTTTAAATCAAAGCTATAGAAATGATTAAGCTTAGTGAGGAAGGCATGTTGAAGCCAAGATAAGCCAAAAGCTAGGCCTCTTGACCAAATAGTTCCCCAAGTTGTGAATGCAAAGGAAAAATTCTTGAAGGAAATTAAAAGTGCTACTCCAGTGACTATGTGATAAGAAAGTCTTATTGCTGATATGGAGAAAATTTTAGTGGTCTGGATAGAAAATCAAACCAGACACAAAACTCCCTTAAGCCAAAGCCAAATCCAGAGCAAGGCCATAGTCTCTTCAATTCTGAGAAGGCTGAGAGAGATGAGGACGCTGCCGAAGAAAAGTTAAAAGCTAGCAGAGGTTGGTTCATGAGGTTTAAGGAAAGAAGCCGTCTCCATAACATAAAAGTGCAAGTGAAGCAGCAAGTGCCGATGGAGAAGCTGCAGCAAGTTATCCAGGAGATCTAGCTAAGATAATTAATGAAGATGGCTACACTACACAACAATGTAGACAAAACAGCCTTATACTGGAAGATGCCATATAAGACTTTCATAGCCAGGAGGAGAAGTCAGTGCCTGGCTTCAAAGCTTCAAAGTACAGGCTGACTCTCATTAGAAGCTAATACAGCTGGTGACTTTAAGTTGAAGCCAGTGCTCATTTATCATTCCAAAAATTCTAGGGTCCTTAAGAATTATGCTAAATCTACTCTGCCTGTGCTCTATGAATGGAACAACAAAGCCTGAATGACAGCACATCTGTTTACAACATGGTTTTCTGAATATTTTAAGCTCACTGTTGAGACCTACTGCTTAGAACAAAAGATTACTTTCAAAACATTACTGCTCATTGACAATGCACCTGGTCACTCCAAGAGTTCTTATGGAGATATATGAGACTAGTGTCATTTTCATGCTTGCTAACACAACATTCAGCCCATAGATAGGGGAGTAATTTCGACTTTCAAGTCTTATAATTTAAGAAATACATTTTGGGGCCAGCCGAGTGGCACGTTGGTTAAGAGTTGGCTTGGGACGCCAGCTCTGAGCAGCAGGGCCCTGGTTCGAATCCCACATTAGGGCAAGTGACACTGCGCTTTCTACAGCTTAGATGGTGAACAACAGCTCGACCTGGAGCCGGGCTACCGTGAGTCACCGGTGACGGCGTAGGCTGCAGTGAAGCTGCAGCGGGCTGCCATAAGCTACCGTGAGTGGCTGGCAGCTGACGTGAGTGGCTAGCAGCTGGCGTGAGCTGCCAAGAGCTGCTGTGAGCAGCCGTCCAGTGGCCGGTGACTGATCTGCCTCACCTGGGAAGAGCACAATGATAATACCAACGTGGGCCAGTGAAGCAACATCCTCCACAACTAGACTGAAGAACAAAAGAACAGCAACTTGTCTGTTCCCCTCCCCCAATTCCTCAATTAAAAAAAAAAAAATTTGTGCTGGGCTGGCCAAGTGGCGCATTGGTTAGGAGTTGGCTTGGGACGCCAGCTCTGAGCAGTAGGGCCCTGGTTCGGATCCCACATGATGGCCAGTGACACTGCGTCCTCTATAGCTAAGATGGTGAACAACAGCTCGACCTGGAGCAGGGCTGTTGCAAGTGGCCGGCGATGGTGTAGGCTGCAATGGGGTTGGCTGACAGCTGGCGTGTGCTTTCATGAGCTGCCGTGAGCCACCATGAGTGGCTGTCTAATGACTGGCGTGTGGCTGCCTAACCCGGGAAGAGTGCAATGATAATACCAACATGGGCCAGTGAAGCAACGTCCTCCATAACTAGACTGAAAAACCAAAGGACAGCAACTTGTATGTTCCCCTTCCCCCAATTTCCCCAATTAAAAAAAGAAAAGAAAAAGAATAGTTCGTGTTTCATGGGAAGAGGTCAAAATAGCAACATTAATAGGAGTTTGGAAGAAGTTGATTCCAGCCCTCATGGATGACTTTGAGGGGTTCAAGACTTCAGTGGGGGAAGTAACTGCAGATGTGGTGAAAACAGCAAGGGAACTAGAAGTAGAGCCTGAAGATGCCACAGAATTGCTGCAATCTCATGATAAAACTTGAACAGATGCTTTTTATGCATAAATAAAGAAAGTGGTTTCTTGAGATGAAATCCACTCCTGGTGAAGGTGCTGTGAAGATTATTAAAATGACAACAAAGGTCTTAGAACATTATATAAACTTAGTTGACGAAGCAGCTGCAGGGTTTGAGAGGATTGACTCCAATTTTGAAAGTTGTTCTGTGGGTATAATGCTATGAAACAGCATCGTGTGCTACAGAGAAATCGTTCATGAAAGAAAGAGTCAATCGATGCAGGAAACTTCATAGTTGACTTATTTTAAGAAATGCCACCCCAACCTTCAACAACCACCACCCTGATCAGTCAGGAGCCATCAACATCGAGGCAAGACCCTCCATCAGCAAAAAGATTAACACTCACTGAAGGCTCAGATGATGGTTAGTATTGTTTAGCAATGAAGTATTTTTTATAGTGAAACTTTTAAAATTAAATGTATTGGGTAACATTGGTTAATAACCTTATATAAATTTCAGGTATACATCTTTATAATACAACGTCTGTCTACTCTATTGTGTGCTCACACCGGAAGTCTAGTCTCCTGTCACCTTGTATTTGATTCACTTTACCCTCTTTGTCCTCCCCGCAGTCCCCTTCCCTATTGGTAACTACCATTCTGTTTGTTGTCTGCATCTGAGTTTGTTGCAAGAGAATATATTTTAATTAAGGTATGTATATTGTTTGTTTGTTTTTTAATTTGGGGAATTGGGGGATGGGAACAGTGCTGGGCAATTGGGGGAAGGGGAACAGACAAGTTGCTGTCCTTTTTTTTTTGTTCTTCAGTCTAGTTGTAGAGGACGTTGCTTCACTGGCCCACGTTGGTACCATCATTGTGCTCTTCCTGGGTGAGGTAGATCAGTCGCCGGCTTCTGGACGGCCGCTCACGGTGGCTGCTGGCTGCTAGCGCTGGCTGCTGGCTACACACAGTAGCCCATGGCAACCCACTGCAGCAGTGGCCGCAGCCTACGCCGTCACCTACGCCGTCGCAGGTGACTCACGGCAGCCCAGCTCCAGGTTGAGCTGCTGTTCAGCATCTTAGCTGTAGAGGGCAGTGTCACTGGCCCTCATATGTGAGATCCAAACCGGGGCCTTCTGGCATCCCAAGCCAGCTCTTAACCACCGTGCCACTCGATCGGCCCTGTACATTGTTTTTAGATGTAATGCTGTTGCACACTTACTAGACTACAGTATAGTGTAAACATATCTTTTATATGCCCTGGGAAACCAAAAAATTCATGTGACTCACTTTATTTTGATATTTGCTTTATTGCAGTGGTCTGGAACCAAACCCACAATATCTCCAAGGTGTGCCTGTATTTCATTTGATAGCAACTTCTGAACACCTAGATACTGTTCTATGCAAAAGGCAGAAAAGAAACCTAGCATGCTTTTCTGATGGAATTTTTCAATCATTTATGTATTCATTCAACAAACATTATTAAGCACCTACCAGGCCTCAGGCACATGCTAGGCCTTGGAGAGGTAGGGGGTACAAAGCCCACGTGGTCCCTGCCCTTATTGCAGGAGCTTACATTCTAGGAGTAGGGCACAAGAATGTTTTTAAAAGTAAATAAAATCATTACTTTTTGAGGTAAGCGCTGTAAAAACATAAAGATTGGTCATGAGAGAAAATAACAGGGAGGTCTTTTTCAGTTAGGGAACTCAGAGGTCTCTGAGGGCAGAGGAGTGCATTTCTGGAGGCAAACACAGCACAAAGACCCTGAAGCAGGAGAGAACTTGGCATGCAACAGGAATTCAGCCAGGCCAGGGTGGCTGCAGTGTGGCAGGGAGGGGGCTGGGGCAGGACCTGAGGCAAGATTGGCAACAAGGTCAGGGCTGATGCATGTAAGACTTGGGTCAAAGCTGCAGTCACAAGTTTGGATTTTGTTCTAAGAACAATGGAAGCCATTAAATTTTGAAGTGTATAGGGGTGGGGAGATAGGATGTGATTTAATTTTTAAGAGGTCTCCCAGTGAAATTTCATTTTTCATCTTTTAGATTGTTAAAGAGAGAATGGGTTGATAACCAAGTATGTTGTGGAAGGTGAGAGGAAATAGGCCTTCTCATAATTGCTAGTGGATTTGTAAATAGTTTCACTTCTATAGATGAAAATGTGGCAAGATCCATCAAAATAAAAAATGTGCAATGCCCCAGACCCGGCAATTCCACATGGACTCACACAGGTGCAAAGTAAGCCCTGTTCAAGGACATTCATTATTGCCTGTGTTTAACGACATGAGGCTGGAAACAACCTAAGTGTCCACCTATTGGGGGACTAGAAAAATACAGTGTGCCACATCTAAGCGAAGGAATGGTCCAGCAGAGGGGGAACTGATGACTCAGAAAGAGAGCGAATGACCGAAGGCAGGCACTTGGAGGGTAGCCAGACAGATATGGCAATCATGTGAAACTTTTAAATAAGATGCCTGGAAAGATACATGCAACTTAGAAGCAGCTGTGGCCTTTGGAAGGTGCCAGGATCGAGAGGGGCTCTTCCCTGTGTTCCCTGAGTTCTGCTGAAACATCTGCTTGTTTTTAATGCAATAAACAGGTACTAAAAGAAGCCTAGTAAGTAAATAAACAAGAAAGTATATAAGTAGATGTTAGATACACAGTGCAGGTAAGGGCTAAAATCACAGATGCTCAGGGTTTGCAGGTTATTAAGTCAGGACTCTCTGGGTCAAGCCACCAAGGGGGCTGGCACCTGATTCGGTGAAGAGGATGCAGGGACTCCAGCATCTTTGGCATGTGGCCGTGCCTCCAGGACAATGAGATCTAGGCCCAGATACCTCAGTACTCCCTGGCAGCTTCTCCCTAGGCGTCTTCTTCCTTCTTCTTGCTCTCTGGGGACCAGCTTTATCTGCTTTTCCTCTGTATTCATGGCGGGCTACCTGGTACCCAACATCCCACTGGGAAACGGGGATAGAGTTTCTTCCTGCCAGTCCCTGAAGGGGTGGAATGGGAGAGTGCCCAAGGTCAGGGGAGGGAGTGCGGTGTCCAGCAGGGCTGGTGCATGGACTGGGAGTGGGTACCCACCTCTGAGTTTAGGTCTGGGTCTTCATGAGGGACAGAGCCTCAGGTCCACTGAAGTCTCCAATGTCCAAGGGATAACAAGTCAGATAATTTACCTATAGGCCTGGGGGGTGTTGGACCTACCTAGACAGGAACAGCTGGTAAATGCTCAAAGAGGTTTTCAAACAGCAAGATTTAGGGCTTTTGGGGGGTAGCCCTTCATCTGAAAATTCCTGAATAACCATTACTTTCTGTGTACCTACTAGGTGCCAGGCCCTGTATTAGCTACTTAGCACTCTCTAATTGATTCAACCCTCACAACAACCTATGGGGGAGACTGCTGTTATTCTCATTTTACAGTTGGGCAAATAGGCCCCCAGAACACCAAGTCCCTGGCTCAAGGTGAGACAGTTGGTAGCTGATGAAATCTCAGTTCTCGACTCAGTTCACGTGGACCCTTTGGACTCAGCTGTCCTGTTGCCACCACCAAGCAGAAGCAGGCTGAGTAATCAGCATCTGAACCCTGAAAAGAGCGCCGGTTTGGTTTACATCCCCCTGTCTGGTGTATGTGGCAAACTTCCCAGACTACACAGCCTCTGGGGTTCAGCCCCCTGGACAGATTTACCCACTCCAGGCCATTCATCGAAGCCACCCAGCCTGACCATCCCCCAGTTCTGATATTGCTTGAGGGTGGGTGTGGGCTCTGATCAGAACAAAGGGTCTCTGCTGGGAGGTGAGTTCCTGTGCTCTCTGTCCTGCTACATGTAGACAAGGAAGCCTGCAGCCTTGCTGACTATAGCCACGGAAAGAACCAGCACAGGGAGATGCTGAAGACAGCAGAGCCAAGAGGCAGAAGGCACCTGCACCCTTGAAGCCCTGCCATAAGCCTGCCCTTCTTCACAGCACTAGTCATCACAGTGCTGAATGTCCCTGTTTGCTGGTGGTGGGCCCTCGGCACACTCTGGGCTTAGCTGCAGCTGTGCTGGACTCCTGCTGATAATGCCCATCTCATCCCCGCTCCGTGCCTCAGCTCTCTGAGGCCCCGCAGAAGCAAGGATAAAAAGGGGTTAATCTCTGGGGTGTCCCTCAGGCTCTGCTCTTCAGGTGTTCACTTCTGGGAGTCATTCTGGACACTCTGGAGGGCCCAGCAGAAGGTTGCCCCCATCACCTGAGCAGCAATCTCAGTATCGCACCTGCACATAGGTTTTTCCTACCCTCTGGCTCACTGCAGCTTCCTGAGATCACCTGCCCAACACACCACCTCATCCAAGTCCTTGTGTCAGCGACACTGTCTTTCTGATGGCGTTATCCTTGCTTCACTCACTCACATGATCCCCCTCAAATCCATCCTCATGGTGGCAGAGTTTCCTTCCAAAACACAGAATTGCCCTGGACACATGGAAGCACAAAAGCCTCCACGGCTCCCCTCTGCTGTCCTGGGCACTGCTCTACACCACACCCCTTGACCTCCTCCAGTGACCTTGGGCTCCTTGACTGGATGTGCAATCCCAGGCAGGCACGTCAAGCTCATCTCCTGGCCTTGGTTTCCTCAAGACATGCCCTTCTCCCAGGAAGCCTTGTCCTTCTACTCTATGGCAAAATTCCAAACATCTTTCAGTCTTATTCAAAAATCACTTCACCTCTCCTGACACTCTCTCAGGAAGGATCTTGGCAAAGACGGTCCTCCCTTTGTTACGAAAGTACTCCAGTCTGACACTGAATGCAGTGCCTGCCTCACACTCATCACCTCCCTTGATTCCTGGCAAGTAGATTATGGCCATTATCTCCACTTTACAGATGAGGAAACTGAGGTGTAGAAGGCTCAAGCCTTAGGGCATGGGGCTGGGATTTGGACCCCGGCCACCTGACTGACCTAAGCAGAAAAGGAATCTTGAAAGGGTATTGGACAGCTCCTAGGATTGACTGGCAGGCTGAAAAAACAGGTCCCAGCAACAGTTCCGATCCAGGAAAAGCCTGGTAATGTTACCTCTAACACAGGACCTTCATGAATGATGCCACACCCCCAGTTGCTGGGATCACGGCCCCGCTTGTTGCTGCAAACCTGTTGTGGGAGTGGACAGGGAGGCGGCCCACCTTTCCCCAAATGACCAACGAACCTTCCCCCTCATACATACACACCCCTGACACCCCGGGGGTGGACACAGGCTCCTTGTTACTTTGTGTGTCTTGATTATGTAGGTGTGTGCTGGGCACCCCCAAAGGGACTGTCCCTTTGGTCTCTGTACCCGCTGAGCACAGGCCAAATGCCCCACATCCACCTTAGCAAAGGTTTGGTGAGGGTGGGGCTCAGGGAAAGAAAGAGACCCAAGGCAGGGCACACAGCGGCACCCCCAGATGGGCTTTCATGGGTTAGGCATGTTGTTTAAACATTATCAAAACTCTTGTAGAGTAATCTAGATTCCCAGCTTTTCTAGGACAAAGGGGAGAGCTAGAAGGCTGAGCCTGCATATTCCCTTGCCACAGACCCCCAGGCCTCAGCTCCTGCCCCAACCTCAGCCGGGCCCTGAGCTCACGTTCATCATGTTGCCGATCTGGTTGTTGCCAAGTGACAGCACCTGCAGCTTGACTAGGGCATCCAGAGAGTCAATCTTGGAGATACGGTTGTTGAACAGGCTCAGGTCCTCTAGGTTTACCAGGGCATCCAGCCCCTCGATGGCCTCAATGTTGTTGAAGGACAGGTCTGGAAGAAAGAGGGCCATGAGGACTGAGTGACAGGTAAGAGGTTGGGTTCTCCTGAAACAAACCATCAGGGCTACTTGTGTGCTGTGAGCCAGCAGCACCAAGTCATCAGGCCGGGAACCGACTCTGTCTGGCCGCTGATGGTCTAGAAGCCGAGCATTGATTCCTTCCTGTGGCTTCAGACTTTCATTGCCCCCTCCAGTCCTGCTGGCTGGGGACACATGCCTGTGCTCTGTCACTGTCCTGAGATGGAAATGCTCACTGGCAGGTCTGCCACAATGTATCTTGGGGTGGGGGAGACAGGTGGGAGTGTCTCCTTCCCTCACTCCTATGGGTGTTTTAATAATAATACCTGTCTGTTTCGCGTTCACCAGTTTATCGAGTGCTTGTGTGTACATCCCCAGACAACAGCCTTGAGTGGCAGTTTGGAGTTTCTCTCCCCATTTGCTCAGATGGGAAGCTGAAGCTCAGAAAGGCTCAGTGGTTTGCCCCGAACCACACAGCTAACTACGATGGTGCCAACAGCTCATCCAGGGCTCCTGCCTGGGCAGGCGGCAGGCCAAGCTCTTCAAGCTATATCACAGCTGACTCAGGCGTCCCCCTCCCTGCCAAGTCCAAGCCCAAGCTCAGCTGAGATGGCAGGATCCTCTTTAACCCAAGTTTCATATCTTTGGGAATAAACCTGAATGTTCTCCACCACAGGTTTTTGGTTGGGGTTGGGGTTGGGGTTGCAACCCTGGCTGGAACGCCAATAGCCCAGATGCCCAAACTGGGGATTTTCCATGAACTTGGAAATATGATCATGATAGCTGCAAGCCATCCCATTAAAAAGGTGATTTGGAGAGTCGGTTTATCCACATCTTAATTCAGCCTCCTTGGTATATCGGGGGATGCTCACCTGTTGACAGCTGAGACTATAAGGATAATTTAACATCCCTTTCTCTATGCTGGGCTCTTTAAGTGCATAACCTCATTTAATCCTCACAGCATAGGTGTCACCCTTGTATTTTATAGATGAGGAAACCAAGATTCAAAGGGGCCTGGTGGTAATATGCTCAAGATCACACAGCACATAAAGAAACTGAGGATCAGAGGGCTGAGGAAACTTGTGAAAAATCTGTCAGTACATGAGCAGAGCTGGGATGTGCACTGGGGTCTGCAAAATGCCAAGCCTGCCACCTCCTTTCCCACTGTGCGGCCAGGTTCTGTTTCTTGGACGCCTGACCACTAGCACTAGAACCAGTGGTGTGATGCAGGTAAATGTTTAACAATGGGGGGTGCAGTGAGGGAAGCTCTGATTTGTGGCACTTGCTGATTTCTGTGGTGTAAATACTCCCACCACGGCCAATTTCAAGCTACCAAGAAGATATCTCTGAATGCAAAAGTAGGGTGAGATGAGCAGTCAGCTTCTCAGGGCCACACACGGCAACTCCAGCCCATCCTAGCGCTGGGGCAGCTGCTGGTGGTGGGCCACCAGCAGGGCTTGTGCATGTTGGTGGGGGCTGTGCTGAACCATCAGAGCACCATCCCCCCAGCTCCTGCATCCCAGGGATCCCGCTCTTCCGGCTGTGGTTAGGTCCCTGGGCTAGTGCTGTGGCTGGACAAGGGCTGGCTTCTGACCCTCTGAGGGGGTAGGCTAACCAGAACTTTCCCCTCCTGCTTTCTCACCCAGACACCACAGAATGCTGGGCATCACAGGAGCACCTAACAGAAATCTGTGGTACTTTATAGCCAAGGGGCCTTGTAGGTCTTGCCTAAAAGCACAGCATTCAGACAGCCGATGCCTGGCAGGCCTTCCAGGGCAGGCACGGCTCAGGGTCTGGGCTGACCCAGCAGCCTCTTCTCCTCCTTCATCTCCTAGAGATAGATGACTCCTGGTGATGCAGTTGTGCTGCCAAGCCCGGGACTCAGCATGAATGAGTGCTAGGGTGCCGGAAATGGGTGTCAGAAGGGGTGCCTGGGCCTAGCGGTCAGGAGCCCTGGCTGTGGTCTGCCTCTGCTGCTTGTAGCATGTGACTCCCTCAAGCCCATCAGCCTCTCAGCCTCCACTGCTGCATCTGTGAAATGGCAGCATAATCCCGCCTGTGGGCCTGCTGTGGGCTGTCAACTGTCAGCGCAATTGTAGGGGAAAGGATTTTGCAAATTGAGAGGTCCACCAATGCCCCAGGCTGCTCTTTACAAGGAAGCAGCCTGCAGGATGGAGGGAGCGTGGACTTTGGGGTCGGACAGGCGTGGGCTGGCATCCCAGCTCTGCTCCTTCTTGGTGGTGAAGCTTCGAGCAAGTGCCTTGGCCTCTTGGAGCCTCAGTTCCTCTTCAGTAGATTGGGACTGTAACATATACCTATCTTTTAGGTTTGCTGCAAGAGCTAAACAAGACAGTTAAAAAGAGCTCTCCAGCCAGGCCCCTCTCCCTGTTAGGTGCCCACCTGCCCCTCACCAGCTGTGAGGCTGCCTCTGAAGGCCAGCAGGTGGACACAGTTCATCAAGACCCCTGAGGTCTCAGCAGTGAGGGTCAGAGCTCCAGAGTCAAGCAGAGCTGTGCTGGGAGCCAGGTATCCCTACGACTCTCTGTGACCTCAATTTGCTTATCTTTACAATGGGGAAGCTGTATGGATTAAATGATCTCATATGAAAAGCATACAGGGGCCGGCTGAGTGGCTCAGTTGGTTAAGAGCTCGCTCAAGAGTTTGAGCTCTGAGCAACAGTGGTTCGAGTCAGCCCGAGCTGAGCAGTCGTGAGCTGCCAACAGGTGGCGGGATGGCTCAGCTAAAAAAAAAAAAAGCATACAGGCCCATGCTTAGCAGGTATTGGGATGTCGGAAATGTCATGACATATTTTGTCTATATTTTTCAAAGGTCATGTATTTATATAAAGAACAAAGATCAATCAATGATATATTGCCCATTTTGTTCAATAACCTCTTGCCATCTTTCAGTGAGCTTCATAATTCCTTGTTCATGGAAGGACCTGTCTTTATTTGAGAAAAACTGAACAAGGTGCTGGTTTACAACCTCATCTAAATTGAATGTTATACCACGCAAGGAGCTTTGAAGAGAGCGAAACAAGTGGAAGTCTGACGGCACAAGGCCAGGAGAGTATGGTGGGTGTGGCAACACATCCCATCCAAGCTCCAATAATTTTTGACGGGTGATGAAACTTGTGTGTGGTCTCGCGTTGTCGCGATGGAACACAACTCCTTTACAATTAACAAGCTCTGGACGTTTCTGGATGATGGATTCGTTCAAACTGTCCAATTGACAACGGTACACATTTGAATTGATTGTTTGGTTCCTTGGTAGGAGCTTGAAAAACACAACACCTTTAAAATCCCACCACACTGAGAGCATAACCTTCCTCTGATAAATGTCTGCTTTCGATGTCGTTTTAGTTGAATCATCACGTCGGGACCAAGACTGTTTGCACACCGCATTGTTGTAAACAATCCACTTCTCATCACCAGTTATCAGTCGCTTCAAAAAAAGGATTGTTTTCCTCACGTTTGATGAGCATATAGGAGATGTTTATACGTGTTGGCAAATGAACTTCTTTGAGTTCATGCGGAACCCAAATATTGAGCTTGCTTATGTATCCCAGCTTCTTCAGATGGTTGTGAATGCTTGAATGATGGATGTTCAATGTTTCTGCAATCTCTTGTGCCGTGTAACGTGAGTTTGACTCAATCAATGTCTTTATTTTGTCATCATCAACCTCAGTGGGCCTCCCTGACCAAGGAGCGTCGTTGAGATCAAAATCACCGGCACAGAATTTCGTGAACCATCATCGTTGGCACTGATGTTCTTGCAGAGCACTGTCATTGTAAACTTTATGCAACTTTTCACAAGCTTGACATGCATTCTTCCCTTTATGGAAGTAAAACAGTAAAATATGGCAAAAATGCACAGTTTGGTCTTCCATCTTCAACTTGTTAAATCTCCAAAACACAACCAAATTGCTCAATTGTTTTTTAGAATGAAGCTAGAACTATCAGCTGTCAAATGACATAGCAATAACATAGGTACGAATGACTCTAGTACTTCCAAAAAAGAACTAGTACCATCTGTTGCAAACATGCATCATGACTTTTCCAACAACCCAAAAGTAAATGCAACTGGCAGCTGTGATGATTATTTTTGGTTTGATCTGAGCTCCCCTGGCTGGTAGGGCCCATGGTTACCTGACAACCTGAGTCTAGAGTAACTAGAAGGAATCCAGGGCTGCTCCGTTGATCTCCTCCCTAGTTGGGAGGCAGGTGGGAGCAGAATAATCTGTCCTGGCTCGTCTTTGCTGTGCTTACCCAGCACAGGCCCTGGGCTTTTAAAACGAGCTCCCAGCAGACAGAGCTTCTGCTGCACTTGGGCGAATGGTGGGTCAGCAGCAGAGTATTGTCTGGGGAGACAATTACCCAGGCGAGGATTACCTTGGAAGGCTGTCACCTTTGATTAGGGCGGACACACACAGGAAGGGGCCTTACCTAGCCAGACCAGGTGTGTGAGGTTCTCCAGGCCCTCGATCCTCTCAATGATGTTATTGTCCAGCTGCAGCTTCCTCAAGCTCTCAAACTGCCAGAGGTTGTCAATGCGGAGGATGTCTGAAATAATCAGAGGAGATGCTTCAGCTGGCTCCAGCCTCAGCTTAGGGTTAGAGTTCAGTACAAGTGTATTAGAGGACCAAGACGACCAATGCTGACCATACATAAGTCCCACAATTCTCTGTCTTGCCCTAGGGATGTGGGCTGAGCACTGAGAAGCTCCGAGTCCCTATTCGTGTACAGTGGGTAGTGATCAGGGTCACAGCAGGACCTAATAGGTCTGTCGGGGGGGGTAGGGGGGGTCGGTGTGAAGGTGGGTGGAACCTGCTGGGGCACAGGACTCACTCACGCTGCCTCTAGGGCCAGGCTAGGGGGTTGCCTGGGAGGCCAGAAGGACTTGGGGCCCAGGACACAGGGCACAGGCAGGGGTACTCCTTCTTCCTTCTGCCACATGACAAAGAGAATCAAGGCTGAAGGGTGAATATCTCCTTATGCATGGTTGGTGGGAGGACGAGTCAACTAGTTCAGCCATTTTGGAGGGCAATTGAGCCATGTTTACTGAAATATTTAATGTCTGTGCCCTTTGGCTTTGCAGTTTCTCTACTTGGAATCTGTTTGCAAAGATACTTGTGTATGTGCCCAAAGAAATACCTTATAGGCACATGAGGGGCAGAAAGATAGGGGGAATCTCCAACGTCCATACATGGAGAATATGAAAAACTGCCCATACCATACAGGCAGGTTTCTCATGTTACCGAAGCCCCTGTCCCTGGGGTCCCTGAAGACCACCTTCACAGTGACACAGTCAACTATTCCTTTGCTCCTTACACCAGGCAGAGTTTGGTTTCTGTCACTGGCAGCCAGAAGAGTTCTGAAAACACTTACGCATAAATACACACAGTGTACGTAAAATTCTAGAGGCCTATACCTGTCCCCAGTTTTTTCTAGAAGCCACAAATAGCTCTGTTGCTTATATGCCCCTTTTTTCTATCTGTACTTTTTGTAATGATTTCTAAAACTTGTAAAATTAGAATATGCTCATTAAAAGACTGAAATAATATAGAAGTGAAAGAGGTAAAAAAAAAAAAAGCGCCCTTCATAACCACATATTTGGGGCAGCAGTTTGAATATTCATTCAGAGGGGTAGGGTTTGCCCTGAGGCTGTGAGGTCCTTGGGGAAGCAGACAGGCTCTTCCAGCTGCCCTCTTCAAGCCAGGTCTCCATGGGGTGAATGGACAGCATTTCTCTAACCCAGGGTCCTGTCTCCCCTGGGGCCCCAGGGCCAGGTGGGCCTGGTGTCTGTTCCCCAGGTCTCTGTGGCCAGACTTCCCAGAATGATGCCAGCTACCGACCCTCCTTGTGCTTCTGGGGCAGGGCCCAGTTCCACCCCAGGACCTCAGCAATCTCCCATCCTGGTCTGGGCTTTCCAGTCACCGTCCCTGGTCCTGGCCCTTGGCTGTGGCTGACTTCCTGCAGATACCACTCCCATGGGGGGGCTCCCACACTCCTGGGTGCTCTGCCTGGTACAGTTGCATGTTGGCTTTTTGCTACACATCAGTAGTTCATATGGAAAAGCCAAACAACACAACAAAACCAGGATGGAGTCAGCGGTTGGCTCTAAATGAGTTACCAGCATGAGAGGATTGCCCCCGAAGCCAATTTAATCTTCAGCATAAGACATGGGATCCTCCTCTACTGCCACCATCTTGGCCCCAGCCCATCATCATTGCTCCTTGGCCCATAGCAGCAGCTGTCTCACTAGGCTGCTGCTCTGGCCCTTGGAGCCCCCAGTCTACCCTCCTGCAGCCAGTGGGATCCTGTGAAAACTAAATCCCATTCTGTCCTTCCTCTGCTTAGGACCCTCCCAGGGCTCCCAACTCACTCACTACACAAGCCAAACACCCTCTCTTAGCCCCACAGGCCGATGCTAGCTGACCCCAGGACCTCTCTGACCTGTGTCCACACACAGCCTCTGCACGGGCTATTCCCTCTGCCTTGGACACTTTCCCTGGATCTCCACATGACTCCTTCCCTCATCTCCTTCTAGTCTTTGCTCAGTTGTCACTGTCTCTGACCACCCAATAAAACACTGCACCCCACCCCCAGTTCCCTCTTGCTCCTCTCCTTACTTTCTGTTCCTCCATAGCACATATTACTTTAGCACACACTATTATTTTCATTCATTTTATTTTACCTGTGTCCCTCACTTGAGTGTCAGCTCCATGAGGACAGGGCTTTATGGTCTTTGTTGGTCACAGCTGAATCCCTAGTACCTAGAATAGCACCTGGCATTAACAAGTACTTGATAACTACTGGCTAAAGGAACCTGAGTTTGGGGAGGGGGAGCAAAAGGAAATTGGTTAACCCTAAAGCCCCCTCTGGTGACAACCATGTTGCAATCCCTTTAACCTTTCACCACTGAGGGGACTGAGGCTCAGGGGCCCTTACTGCCCTGGGAGGCCAGCTGACTCCCGCAGAGCTGAGATCCGCCCTGGAGGCCGTGCTCTGGGGAGGCCTGTGGGCTTTGTGCTGCAGGGACCAGGGCCTTGCCCACTGCTGGGTCTTCAGGGTCTGGCACAGGCTGGCTGAGGCAGGGCCTCAGGGAGGATGAAGAGGGCAAAGGGGGTCACATATATGGTGATGGAAGGACACTAGACTTCCAGTGGTGAGCACACAATAAGAGTATAGATGTTGTGTTATAAAGATGTACGCCTGAAATTTATATAAGGTTATTAAACAATGTTACCCAGTAAATTTAATTTTTAGAAAAGAGACATCCCCCCCCCACACACACACACACAAACCTGCCAACAACAACAACAAAAAGGAATCTCTTGTTGAGTGGTCGACCCGACAGGCCAGCACAGGAGCCCAGGATGGGCAGGAATGTGACTCTGACCAGGTCACTCTGCTGTGGCCGCCTGCACAGTACAGGAGGGGCTGCAGGACCCCTGCCCACTGTCCCACTTCCTCTCATACCCCTCCCTGGCCTTTCTGAGTGAACCAGGCACTGTGTACATGTTGTCTTTCCAGCACTTGAGACAGGGACTGCAATCATCCCACTTCACAGATGGGGATGCTAAGGCACTGACGATCTACCTGGTCCCCAGCCACATCTTCCCACTAGGCTGGCCTGCCCCTCGAGGTGCCTCCCTGCCTCATGGCCCCGTGGCCCTTCAGTTTCCTGCCCCTGCTTTGAAGATGCTCTCCAAGTGCATTCCTCCTCCTCCTCCCCACAGCTCCTGCCTGACTGCTTGGGACCACCCTCTGGGTGCCACCTGCCAGGGGCCCTGCTCCAAGGACACCAAGGCCTTTGTGGTTCACTTAGATTTGGAGTGGGAGAATTTAATCTTTTTATATAGACTTTACATGGAATTCTGTGGCTGGTATGTGGCATGGGGAAAGTCAGGGGCCCCGCCTGGTGCACCACCGCACCTCCCCCGACCCAGGATACTCACTCTGGAAATCCAGCTTCAGGGAGAGGACGTCCTTAAAGAGGATGCCCTCCTGCTTGGCCAGCTGTCCGGCTTCCTCTTGTGGGCCCTGCTCCCTGACAACCAGCTTCAGCATGTCGTCGTCCATCACTCTTGGCTCCAGTGAGTTGCACAGCAGGTTCATCTTCCCTGAAAAACATCATGTTCCTCTTCCACAGTCCGCTTCTCCCTTTGTGTGAGGACAGGGGCTGGTTGGCATCCTTTTAAGGTGGTGTGGAGCACTGTGGCAGCTAAGGACATGCCAAATGCTGTCCATTGCAGCTAGGGATTCGTACCTTTGCACCAAGGCTGCTCCAGGGCTTCCCATGGCCACCATCTATGCCCACCCTGCCTGGTGCCATTCCTCAGGGGCGTACCTCTTGGCCCCACGACCGTAGCCGTGACCCTACTCCACACAAGTGGACTGGTGTCCACACTGGTCTCCTGAGCCTTTGGAGCTCAGCTCCCTTATGGCATGGCCATATTGGGCCTTTGGCTTTCTGTGCCCACCCTCATTCAGGTTTCTTGGCACCAACCGCTGACCATGACCCTTGGCAGCCCCAGCCAGGCATACAGGCCGCAGCTCCTCTTCTTTGAGAGCTTCATCTCTTCCAGGCAATTATGTCTGTACTTCCCCTCCCCCTCCCTGCACCACAAGCTGCCCAGTGTGTGGGTGGATACCAATTCTAGTTGGCTGAATAGCCATGTTCTCCCCATGATAAATGTGAGCTTGGGATACAGGACGAGAATGCCCATCAGAGCTGGCTGCTTGGGGTGGAGAGGAACTGGGGGGCTGTGGGCTGGTCAGGCACATGGTTAAGCAGAGAGAGCCAGACAAGGATGAGGCAGATGGACAGAGAGAAGCAGAGATGGGAACCTGGGTGATCCAAGAACAAAAGATAAAAGGATAGACAGACGGATACAAATAGAGGCTACCTTCTTCTTGTTGGCTTTTTGGCCCCTAATGTCCCTAAGTTCAGGCTTTATGAGGGTTTCTGTGGTCCTTTCTGTGAGAGTTTCCTGACTTCTTGCATTAAATCCTCTTTTACTTAAACTAACTCCAGTAGGTTTCTGTTGCTAACGGTCAAAGGGATTTGGTTGAGATACCGCAGGCAGAGGTGAGAGCTGTGGATTTGGTCACACTAGGAGGCTGACACTGGGATGCTATTCCTGGCTGGACAGAGCCACAGCCCTGGGAATCGGGGGTACCCAACCTCGTTCTCATCACCAACCCTCTTAGTGAGAACACCCAGAAGGGCTGGATCTCCAGGAAGGCCCTCTCCTGTCAGTTTACAGGTAACTCCCAGATTCTGTCTCCTGAACCCTCTGGAAATGCAGTCCTCCCTTCTACTTTCCACCCCTGCTTCTTACGTCCCCACTGGCTTCACCTTCTACCTTTGTCTGCATGTGTCCCCAATATCCAGGCCTCCGTGAACCTCCTGTCCTCTCTGCCCTGCTAGTTCTTGATGCTGGGTAACCCCTGTGCTCTGTCCTTTTTCCACTGAGTGCTGCTTAGAGAGATTCCTGGTGGTGGGCTGATAGTGTCCACCACAAACCCAGATGCACCTGGCAGTCTTGCAACCTGGTCTTAGAGACTGCCACTGTCCTGCTGCCTCCCTTCCTCCTCTCCCACCACCCACTTGAATGCAGCTTATGCAAATATGCATCTTTAATTTCTGGACTGCGCATGATCAAATGTCCCAGTGCCTTTAACTCTCATGCATATTTTCCTTCTACCCCCAGAGGTGGCATAGCTTCCCCTAAACCTACTACCTGATCCCTACAACCCCACCCCATGCCCCATCTCCACCTGTGCCTTCCTTCCATCTTCCCATTCTTAACAATCTGTCCACAATGGCTCCATCTCCTTAGGGCGATTGATTCATTACACCTCCCCCACCCCCAAAACTGTTTCAAGTCCTCTGCTTCTCTCCATCACCCCACTCTTCTGAACAAATTTTTCTAAGATATCCTATAACTTGACATCATGTTGCCTTTGGGGGAATTTTGATGTGCTATATGTAGAAGATGTTACCTGCAAAGTATTTGTGATTTTTCAAAGGAAGGTGCTACACATTGGGAAATTATTTTTAATTCTTATTTCAAAACTTTAATTAACTGACTTCTCATCCCTCCCACATCATCAAGGCCTGGCACCTCTGGCAGATCAAGCTTGCTTGCAGTCAAGCCCACAATCGCTGCAATGTGGAATCACATTGCACATAGGGCAGGATTTGGATCCTGACGGTGCATCCTTTGGCAATTCACCTCACCTGTCTAAGTCTTGGATTTCCCATCCATAAAAGATGAACATTTCTTCCCTCCTACATTTGTTTAAGATCATTTATTTAGTCCACACACGTAATGAATAGCTACTACATGTTGTGACTACAGCGGACAGATCTCCTAACCTCTGTTTCAGACATGAACCAGATAATCATACAAATATTTAATTACAAACCATGATAAGTTTATAGGTACAGGGAACTATGACAGCACACATTAGGGCACCTGGCCTGGCCAGGGGAGACAGGGCTGAGATCTGAAGATGAGTAGGAAAGAAGGAAGAGCGAACTGCGCAATGAGGGCCCGGAGGTGGGAGAGAACAGACATGTTTCACTTTGACTGAAGTGATGCAAGTTTGGAGAGGACTCCAGGAGTTCTATTATTATCCTAGGATTCCTGGGAAGCTTTTGGGGTTTAATACGGGCAGTGAAATTATCTGATTTTAATTTTAGGAAACTCATTCTGGCTGTACTATTGAGAATGGCAAGAGTCATGAGGTGAGAGATGACCAGGCTGGTGGTAAGACGTGGATCTCTAGGAACTTAATTTATATGCAGGACTAGTCATCCACAGTTTTCAGATAAGAAAGTGGAATCCAGTTAGAAAAGTTAAGTAACATGCCCAAGTTTATACATCTAATGTATGGCAGAGGAGAACATGACTCCAGGGCCATCTTCTTAATCATGCCTCAACTGTACCCAGGGCACTATAGACCATCATTGTCAGAGCTCACAATGTTTCTCAAAGCTGTTCTGGGTCAGGGCCAAGGTCCGAAAATCCTTCCCTAAGGGGATTTTTATCATTAATTTACCACCCAATCCGAGTTCCTGTTGACTTGCCTGATGATAGTTCTGTTGGTGAAGACCACAGGTAGGAGGTGGGGGAATGCACCACTGTCAATGCAGTAGCCTTCTCACGGAGAAACAGATCCAGAGTTGTCCTGGAAATAAACAATCTGGAATCAACTGAATCTGAAAAATATAGCCCCTATTGGATATGAATTACGAAGAATAAAACCAATTGGCCCCTGTGGTTTATTGACTGCTTACTGTGTACTTAGTGCACATGCATTGTTTAATTACATGTCAGCTCTGGAGGCCAGAGACTCCTAGAGAGGAGAATCCTAATGCCCTAATTTCCCAAATAGGGAAACTGAGACCCAGGAGAGGAAGGAAATTGTCCAAAGTCATGCAACAAGCAACTGACAAGACAGACATGGAACTCGGGTATCCATATTCCCAACCAAAGCCCTTTAAATTGGACAAAGATGAAGAATAAAAATAAGAGAAATAATTTCATGACAATTAAGAAGTAGGATATAAGGGTTAAATTCTTGAAGAAGTTATCAATGGACCTTTCTTTCGGGTGCCTTTCTTTCTATGAAAGGGATCAGACCAGAAGCCTGGAGGATGGACCACCTTAACAATCTCTTCGGGCCCTGCCTCCTGAAGAAATGCTTTCGTTAGCATTTCTTCCTTATCCACAGGCCTGAAAGCCCAGGACTAGTGTTTAGATTGTCTCAGCCAGGCTACAAAGTGGCTGGCAGAGGACCTGTGTGTTCATTTTACAGATGAGAAGGACAGGGTTGGACTCCTTGAAGAAAAGTCAGAGAAAAGAGTTAAGTCGGGGAGCTGTCTGCCCTCGCTAGTACTCCCAGAGCTTCAGCTCCTGGGTCTCACCTTTTCAAACGCAGGCTACCTGGCTGGTTCCGTGCAACAGATGCTTTGACCAGTTGCTAGGGGAACCAAGATCCGCCACTCGTTGCTAAGGGGAAGTCAAGAGGTAGACATCCTGGTGAAAGTTGGGTCACATGACAACATTTCTGGGTTGGGGGAAATACTCCTACTACCAATCAGCAGGAGAGAAAACAAATGTTTCTCCAATCAGTACTGTTTGTGGGCGGGGATTTTATAGCCCCTCCTCTTATCCCTTCTGTTTGAGTGATTGATCCGTCTGTTCTCCAATAATAGTAGGGATTCTAGAGAGATCAACATGTAGATGAATCAAAATACAGACTCTCGTTCAGAGGCGGGTCAGGGGAGGTGCCGCTACGCCTGACGGAGATTCCTGTGACCAAGCTCCCTTCTCCGCCCAATCGGACGCCGTGGGGTAGGTGGAGCTTCGCTGAGGGAGGTGCAGGGGCCAATCGGAGGAGGGCTGGGCAAATGTTGCCCAATAGGGACGCGATAGAGGCGGGGCCGAGGCGGGCGTTCGGCGTTCCTGAGGGTGGGGCGGGGAGTGAGTGTCAGTCAGGTCGCGAGCGCGACTGACAGGGTGCCCGGGCCGCTGCCGTGTTATCCGCCCAAGATGGAGTTCCTCCTGGGGAACCCGTTCAGCACCCCGGTGGGGCAGTGCCTCGGTAAGGCGGCGCGAAGGGCGGGCGTCTGGGTGGGCGACGGCGGCGGCTGATGGGGCTGGTGAAGACTACGGGCCTCTGCAGGGCACCGGTGCTACCTCACGGGCGGCCTGGGCATCCTTGTCGTCGGGCCTCTGTCCACGGGCGGGCTCGGCCTGTTCACGACGCCAGTGCCGTCCTGCCAGTCAGCGCCCGGAGGCCCAACTTGGACTCGGAGATGCTCTGCGCGTCCCTACCCATCAGGGCCCAACACCTCCTGGCTCTTTAGAGATGGTGCCAGCGGCCGGCTAGTCAGCTACTCCCTCACCTACTGGGAAATACCATTGCGTGCGCCGTTATT
Organism: Hipposideros armiger; assembly: GCF_001890085.2. Classification (NCBI taxonomy): domain Eukaryota; kingdom Metazoa; phylum Chordata; class Mammalia; order Chiroptera; family Hipposideridae; genus Hipposideros; species Hipposideros armiger. Next base: position 1,637,090 of record NW_017731614.1, on the reverse strand, counting down.
CAACTCGCTGCCACTGCCGTCAGGACCCAGTTCCTCCAGATCTTTCTCCCTCCATCCTTGTCCCTCCTTTTCAGTACCAGCAGCCCTCAGACTGTGCACCCTTCCAGAGAAGGCTCCCTGCTCTAAGATTTGCTAATTGGAGCTGCAACTCAGCTAGGTTGTGGGAGGGACTTGGATGGGGGGAGGGGCTTCTAGAGGGTGATTATCTTGGCCGTGGGGGATGGCATTCCTGCACTGCCTCGAGGAAAGAAGGGAGGCCATGTTATTTAATGATAAGAGCCCTGGACAGGGAGGAAATCAGGAATCCTGGGCCTCCAGTAGGGGCTTTGCCAGTGACTTTCCGCATGACCTTGTGCAAGTCACTGCCCTTTCTGGTTTGACACTTTCCTTGTCTGTCCAATGAGGTGTTTGGAGATGAGATGTAGTAGGTTCTTCCAAATTCTAAAGTTTTGATATTCCTCGTAGTACGTAGTCTTTGCTCATGACTGTTGCTTTCCTGCTGTATTAAATTGCCAAAGCTGAAATCTTTTGGTGGCAGTGTAGAGAAAGGGGTACTCGGCAGTACCTGTTAATCCTAGAGAGGGTCTGGGCACCTGGAAAAGGACACCGAAGTGACCAGTATCTTGGGTAAGGAAAGCCCAAGGCGAGGTGAAGGAACACCAGGAACCACCATATGGTTCCTCAGTAAAAAAGCAACTTGCCTATTCACCCAAGGCAGGAGCTTATGCCAAGTGATCAGTCCCAAACGTTAATTGGTTTCTTTTAACACTGGGTTCCTCCTGGTTGGTGGAAGGACTGGTAGAACGTCTTTTATGAACAAGGACCTTTGGAGTCCTTATGGGCCTGGCTGGTGTAGGCAGTAGTGATTTGTTTATTTCCTGCTCTACTCCAGAACTTCCAGCTTACTTTTCAGCCTTTAATGGGCTGAAAACTATTGAGACCCCTCCTGTTGGCTAACTGGCATGTGGGAGCCTTTCTTTTCTTTGTGTTGTAATATCTTTGATAAGGCATAATGGACACTGGGCCCTTGGAAGAGTCTTTCCAAACCTTTACAGACTATTGTGTCTCTCTAGATTCTCTTCCATCTTTCTTCCTCACTTCTTTTCCTCGGGTGCTCTTTCACTGCAGCCATATTCCTAAAACTCATTTCTCAGTCGGATGTTGAATTCCAACCTGTTATTGGAGGAAGCCAGTAAGCATTGGGAGGATTTTCTTTTCTTTTCTATATCCTTTACAGTAGGAAGCTCTACACCTTTGAAATGCCAAGGTAGTTGATGAGGTGTAGAAGTTAAAGGGGACTTAAAAATACATAAATATATTATATGGGGGGGGGTCGGTGGATTGGAGGAGGGGGATTGTCACTTTGTGAGGGGTGAAAAGCATAACTATTGCATTGTTTTGTACACCTGAAACTAATAGTAAAAAAAAAAAAACATAAATATAAGGGATGTAGGGGTATGTAGTGAGAGCATAGAGCATGATGCTTCTGTCAGGAAGACCTGGCCTTTGGATTTTGCCTTGACCATTTGTGGGCTGTGGGACCCCAGAAAATTGTGTAATCCTTCTGAGCCTTAGTTTGCTGAGAGAGAGAGAGGGAGAGAGATAGAGCGAGAGAGAGAGAGAGAGAAGGAGAGGGAAAAAGAGAAAGAGATTGGTTTGTACTCATAGAGTAGTGAGATTTAAGTGAGATGATGGATATAAAATAACATAGTGCTTGGAACATAGCAGAGGCTCAATAAATTGTAGCTGTCGCTATTAATAACAGAATAATTAGGTTAGCATTGAATTTTCTATCTGGAGAGGATATGTGGTACAACTGGCCCATCTGTGTCCTGTGAGGGAAAATACCCTCCTAGGCCTCAGCATCCATGACACTTGACCATAAGAGAATGGAGCCTCCTCATTGCTACTTAGTCAACCGGCAAGGCCTAGGAAATGTCACAGCTCAGTTCAGTTTTAATGTATATTTTGTACTGTTATGACAAAGTATAAAAGTGATTTTCATGACATTTAGTATTGTTGGTATTTTTTTAGAAGTATGTGCCAGGGGGTTGATGGGAGGGAGGGGAATATAGAACGGAAACAACAACAAAGCTAATGATTAAAAGCAGCCACTATAGCTTACACAAAGCAGTTCTACGGCCATTCTTTGTTCCTTACAGCTGCTCTGGGAAGGCGTTTTATTGTCTTCCCACATTAGAAATAAAGAAACTGAGGCTCAGAGGAGTGAAGTGACTGCTCAGCTGGTAAGAGGGAGAGCTGGGGTTTCATAGCTATGCTGGTCCTCAACGGATTGACAGTATCCGGAGAGAGGACAGAGATGCATTGGACTCAGAGAAGGCCACACCGAAGTTAGGTGCTCAGCTGAGTGCTCAGGTATTGTTGGTGCTATTAGGAGTCCAAAAAGAAATCAGAAGAGCTGAGTGATGGAATTGGTTTCTTTGAGTCTCAGGGCTGTTCATGAGGATGGCTGGGAATTCCAGCAGCAGAGAAGAGGATACAGGGAGATTAGGCAGGGAGGGGAGTGTGGGCACATGTGTGGGCACAAATCTGAGTGGAACAGTGGTGACTGTGGGGAACAGTGGCAAGTATGAAGCCCTGTTCTGGGTGGGTGACATCAAAGACTACATTCTTTAGTTAACGTCACCTTTTAGTCTCTCTGGACCCCATTTTCCTCACTCATAAAAGAATACCTCTGCGGCTGCATGGGGCTTGTACCTAAACTCTTTCAGACCCATTCAGTAGCCTTTTTGAGTGCCTGTTGGGTGCCAGGCTCTGGGATACAAATATTAAAAAGCTGCTCTTAGGGAGACTTCAGCAGAAGTAACATGCCCACCAAAGGTGCCCTGGACTGTGAAGCATTAGGCTCATAGTAGGAGGGGTAGTAGAGTAATTCTTACTCTATCTCATGGGCCCCATACGGACATTCTAACCTGGTGTCGTTTGGTCAAACATAGTCTGCCCATCTCGAGCAGCAGCTAAGCCCACAGTCTGTGCATTTCTTGCATTGCATTTCTTGCATCCACCCTGCCCTTCATTTTGGAAGGTGGTTCCTGAGTAGGATGCGTGTTTCAGAGAGAGAGCAGGCAGTGGTATGAGAGGCTAAGAAGCGTGGAGGAGGAAAAAGTACTTGCTTTTATTTCCTGATTTTCTCTTCTGAAACAAGTTTCCAAATGTTACTGTCTATAAATTTCAAAATATTGTCTTAATCTCAACCCTCTACTGGGTTGGATGTCTGCTGGAGTTGGATGTCATGCATCGGGAGGTCCCCAAGTCGGAGTTTTCCTTATGGTGGCTGGAAAGCGTTTTTAGATCATCTTTTTCCAAGAGTAAAGTTTGGATTCATCTAGATCAGGGGTCGGCAAACCTGCTCGCGAGCCACATGCGGCTCTTTGGGTACATGCATGTGGCTCTGAAGTAAAATTGAAAATGAAAATAAAACTACCATAGTTTCATTTATAAAATTTTTAAAGGATATTATTACATAATGGTGATTTCATTTGTTTTATGGGTCTCGAATAATTTGTAAATTGTTGTGAGTTACAGGATTGGCTCTCCTGTCTCAAAAGTTTGCTGATCCCTGATCTAGATGAAAAGATCATTGCAGTTAGTTAATTCTGACCAGGATATTTGGAGGGTGATGGGAGGACCGTCTATTTTCTTCATAGTTCTGCTTTAATAAACATGTACGAAGCAGATAATCTGTTGCAGGGTTTATGTTTGTAGATTGGATGATGCTGGACCTAAACCACTTCCTGGTGCCTGTGAACGCTAGGTGTTTGACGCCAGCATGGCTGTTTGTACCAAGAATGACGAGTCCTCGCTCAGGTTGCTGTGGCCATTGGGATTCATGAAGCCCTCTTGCTTCAGTCACTTTATTTAGTCTTCACAACCCTGTGAGAAACACAGGACGAGAACAGAAAGGAACTTATAATTATTGAGCATGTACTATATGCAGACTCTGTACATGGGATGTCATTTAATCCTCACAACATTTCATCATTTTAGTGCTATTGTCCCTGAATTGCTTATAAGTAAGTTGAGAGGTTCAGACTTGTGCAAGGTCAATGCCAGAGTAAAGCCCAGAATGCACTCATTCCGTGCTTGTTCTGTGCTGCCATTTTGCTTCTGGCGCTGCAGATCCCGTGATTCAGGATAATCAGAATCACCTGGAGGGCTTGTTACAGCATTGCTGGGCTCCATTCTCAGAGCTTCCAATTCAGCGGGTGCAGGCTGGGGCCTAGTGTTCTACAATTCTAACAAGTTCCCCAGGGATGCTGGTGCTGCTGGGCCAGGCCCCACATTTTGAGAACTATTGCTTGAGATGAAAAGTTTTGCTTATTTGGTCTCTTTTTAATCTTCAAACATTAAATATGGGTCTTCATATAGATGATAAGTAAAGTTATTTAGAATTTATTCATTCATTCAGTAGCCTTATACTGTCTGTCTGTAGAACCAAACTAAGTATTTGCCAGGATGTTAGTCTAATAATATCTAAGATGGTTACCTAAACCAGGTAAGATAGAAAGTAGTGGCACAAGATTGGGCAGATAAATGAAGTAAGGGAATGAAGGAGGGAAGGGGTTACCTCGAGCAGTAATAATAATAGCTAAAGGTGTTTTTTTTTAAGTTCAGTATTGTATGAATATGTGCCAGAGACTGACGTAGGCACTGTGTATACTCGCAGTCCTTTAATCCTCACAGCAATACTATGAGTAGGCATTTATCATTTCCATTTTGCAGATGGGGACACTGAGGCAATGAGAAGGTCACACATCTAGCAGTAAGGGAGCTGGAGTGGGAACCAGGCATTCTGCTGCAGAGCTGGTGTTCTGTTGTGCTGTGGGAGGAGGGGAGGAAGGTCACAGAAGGGGGAGAAAGACTAGGGAGGATTCAGGAGGTGGTGGCCACTGAGCGGGGCTTTGACAAATGGGTAGGATTTGAGTCGTGTGGAAATGGAAAAGGAGGTCTGGAGGACTCTCTGGGTAGAGACAGAAGCTTAAGCACAGGCTGGAGATCAAGGGGTGGTGGGGTGATGGGATTAGTTCTCTTTGCCTAGCAAGGGGGGTGGTGGAAAGTGACACTGCAAAGGTAAGGTAAGGCCTGATTGTGGAGGCCTTCAAATGTTGGCTAGGTAACTTGGATTCTTTCATTGGTGACACTGGGGAGCCATGGACGACTTCTAGGGAGGGGAGTGGCATGGATGTCTGTACAGAGGCAGGGAGAGCTCTCCTTGACAGTCACCCAAAGGTCATTCTTCTTTCTTACCATCAGAGCCCCCTTCTGTGCAGAGAGGGGGGATCTTACAAGGCAGTCAGCAGCAGGCGGCGCCAGTTCCTGCAAGGTCTGGGAAGGGACCTTCCTATGAGCCCCCATCAGAGATGAGGAGGTGCTGAGGCAGGCTGGTGGAGCATGGGATGAAGTCTGGGCTCCTGAGAGCTGCACAGGTTATATAAAACACCAGCCATCGAAAGTCCCATGGTGAGGCTCAGCCTGCTCCTCCCACTGTCCTGCTTTCCATGTACAGGGACAGGAGTTAAGACACCCACAGGGCTTTACTGAAGGGGTACCTCTGCTTAGAGTGGGCTATTTGGGATATTAACAATTCTTATAGAATTGTGCTTTTTAAAAAACAATGTACACCCATGTCAAAAATTTGAAAAATGTACAAAAATACAATGAAGAAAACAATTATAAACTGCTTTTTAGAAACTTATTGAGATTCTTCTCATTTCATATGACAAGTGGAATACTTGTGTATTTCATTTTTCATTTTTGCATGCTTTGGAAAAACAACATTGTATGTGCATTCTTAGCATATTTCTGTATACTCTACTTGTGTTTCTTTTCTTTCTTTCTTTTTTTTTTTTAGTGGAGGAGATATAAGGTGAGGAAAGGGGGTATAAATACAGTGTCCAGAGGAGCATCAGTTCATGGTTATGGCTCTTGACCTAGAAGATAAATAATTCAGAATTTTTAGACTAACCTAATGGTCTGAAAATATATAAATAACATTCAGGCTTTTTTTGCTGACCCAACTCATTGCGGTTAGAAGAGCGGCCCTTTGAAAACGAATCTCAGACTTGGTGCTTATTTTGATGCTCTCTCCAGACCTCCTGCTCTAGAAGAACCTCTCTGCTCTTCTCATCCAGTCATCAAGCCTGCTGTCTATCAGCCCTCACCTCCTCCAGGTAGCCTCTCTAGGCTACCCTGGTTATGGTGCTGAATCTCTTCTCTGAACTCACAATGTTTGTTCCATATCATTCATTTGCCCCTTTCCTCACCTATAAAATTGAGTATTACTTACCCTCTAGGTTTTTGGGGAAATCAAATGAGAGAATATGTGTAAAGTTCCTAGCACGTATGAGGTCTGACAGTTAAGTTCATGAACTTGCCACCGTGTGCTTACATTGGCAGCACTGTACAAACAGCTCGGTAAGGTTTCATAATCTTGGTATATCAGTGTCTCACAGCTGTGTTTGTGTCAACATGTGGCAGTGTCTTGCTGAGTGGTGTTCATTATTGTTGTTCCGTGTTTTTGTGTGCCGTCGTGAGAATGTCTGAGCTTGAATTAGAGCAATGAACAAACATTAAATTTCTTGTTAAACTTGACAAGAGTGGAAGTGAAATCAGGGACATGTTAGTCCAAGTTTATGGGGATAATGCCATGAAGAAAAGGGCAGTGTACAAATGGATTTAGCATTTTTCTGAGGGGAGAGAACGCAACACTGATGAAGATAGGTCAGGGCGGCCAGTAACAGGCAGAACTGATGAAAACATTGCAAAAATTCATCGAATTGTGTGTCAAAATCGTCGGCTGACTGTGAGAAGCATAGCAGACCAATTAAACATCGATAGAAAAACGGGAAAATCTTAACTGAAAATCTTAGCATGAGAAAGGTGTGTGCAAAAAGAATCCCGAAGGAGCTCGCCGATGAACAAAAGCAAAGGAAAGTCAAAGTTTGCCAAGACCTTTAGGAGAGGCAAGACGATGTTTTGGGCCATGTTATTACTGGTCATGAAACATGGGTGTACCAATACAACCCTGAAACAAAGCGTCAAAGTGCTCAATGGAAGTCAGCCAATTCTCCACGACCAAAACAGTTCCGTCAATCCAAATCAAGAGTCAAAACGATGTTGCTAACCTTTTTTAATATCAGAAGGATTATTCATTATGAATTTGTACCAACTGGACAAACAGTTAACCAAGTTTACTATTTGGAAGTGCTGAAAAGGCTGTGTGAAAAAGATAGACGACCTGAACTTTTTGCCAACAATTCATGGCTCTTGCATCATGACAATGCACCAGCTCACACGACACTGTCTGTGGGGAGTTTTTAGCCAGTAAACAAATAACTGTATTGGAACACCTTCCCTACTCACCTGATCTAGCCCCCGATTACTTCTTTCTTTACCTGAAGATAAAGGAAATATTGAAAGGAAGACATTTGGATGACACTCAGGACATCAAGGGTAATATGACCATAGCTCTGATGGCCATTCCAGAAGAAGCGTTCCAAAATTGTTTTGAAGGTTCGACTAGGCACTGACATCAGTGCGTAGCTTCCCAAGGGGAGTACTTGGAAGGTGACCATAGTGATATTCAGCAATGTCAGACCTTTATATGTGGGATATAAAACTGAAAGCAACAAATAAGACAAACAAAAACTCACAGACATAGACAACAGTTTAGTGATTACCAGAGGAAAAAGGGGATGGGGGAAGTAAAAAGGATAAAGGGGCGGGCCAGCCAAGTGGCTCGTTGGTTAAGAGTTGGTTTGGGAGTGCGAGCTCTGAGTAGTAGGGCTGCTGGTTCGGATCCCACATGGGCCAGTGATGCTGCGCCCTGTACAGCTAAGATGGTGAACAACAGCTCGACCTGGAGCTGGGCTGCTGTGAGGCGATGGCGATGGCGATGGCGTAGGCTGCGGTGGAGCTGCAGTGGGCTGCCATAAGCTGCCATGAGTGGCTGGCAGCCAGCGTGAGTGGCCATCCAATGGCCCGTGACTGATCTGCCTCAGCCGGTGAGAGCACAATGATCACAATACCAACATGGGCCAGTGAAGCGACGTCCTCCACAACTAGACTGAAGAACAAAAGGACAGCAACTTGTCTGTCCCCCTTCCCCCGATTCCCCAACGCTATTCCCTCCCCCAATTCCCCAATAAAATCTTTAAAAATAAAAAAGGATAAAGGGGGTCAAATATATGGTGATGGAAGAAGATTTAACTTTGGTAAACACACAAAGGAATACATAGATGATGTATTATAGAATTGTACACTTGAAACCTATATCGTTTTATTAACCAATATTACCCCCAGTAAATTTAATAAAATTAAAAAACAGAAATATGAAAAAATCACGTCCCTAGTACATTGCCCTGCACTTAACTCACATAACTCAAACCTGTGGATTCCTTTCCTCCTGCCTGTGCTGCTTCCTGTTGTTATTTATCTTGTGTCTTGTGTATTATTGCCTCCTCTTCCGATTAACACTGGAGGCTCGTCAGGGCAGGGTGCGTACTTCTATTTCCTGGTGACTGGCACGGCGTATGGTAGAGTATGCTCTGCACAGTTATTCACGCCAAATGTTCCTTTCTATCACTCTTATTTTTTAGCATCTGTCCAAGCTAAAAATAATAGCCATCATTTACTGATCCTTCACATGTGCCAAGCACTGTGTTAAATGCTTTATACACATTATCTCATTAAATTTTTTTCTCTGAAAACTACAGTAAGTCAGCAGTATTGTTTCCATTTTACAAATGAAGAAATGGAGGCTTGAAGGAGTTAAGAAGTTGCCCAAGGTAGCTCTGTTCTATAGGCGGGGAGTCCTGCTTCAGACTGCTGTTCATACTGCTTTTTAGACAATAAGCATGATCTGTTTCTGTTTAGACGAGAAGGGGCCTTCACTGATTCCACATGGGAATTCCATGAAGTTAGCATAGTTCCATCAATGAATTCTAGAACAGTAGATGCCCATTGCCCTCTCTTTTTTCCTTTCTAACATTTGGCACTTCTTATTTTGGATTGGAGTCAGTTCTGCCACTGCCTCTGTGTGCAACCTCTTATGTGAGTCTAACACGCAGTTTCCTGATTTGTAAGCAGGGAAGGGGTGTGTGTGACAAGGATACTTGTGCTGTCATCTTACAGGATGGGCCAGATACTGTATGTAAAAGCAAAATATATTACTATGCATCATTTAGATTAAATGTTCCATGAGGGTACCTGTTTTTTATTTGTATTTGTTTATTTACTTTTAAACAATTATGGTAAAATATACATAATACAACATTTACCATTCTGACCATTTTTAAGTTCAGTGATATTAAGTACATTCACATTATTGTGTAACCATCACCACCATTCATCTTCAGAATTTTTTTACCTTGCAAAATTGAAACTCTGTATCCATTAAACAACTTCCTGTTCCTCACCCCCAACCCCTAGCAACCACCATTCTACTTTCTGGCTCTATGAATTTGATTGCTCTAAGTAACTCATATAGTACTATATAGTCTTTGTCCCTTTGTCACTGGCTTATTTCACTTGACATAATGTCTAGAAGATTCACCCATGTTGGGGCATGTGTCAGAATATTTCCTTCTTTTATAAGTGAATAAGATTCCATTGTGTGGCTACACCATACCACATTTTGTTTATCCATTCATCTACCTTTGGACACTTGGGTTGCTTTCACCTTTGGGCTATTGTGAATAATGCTGCTGTGAACATGGTGCACAAATATCCGTTCATGTCCCTGCTTTTGATTCTTTTGGATATATACCCAGAGGTGGAATTACTGGATCATAGGTAATTCTATTTGTAATATTTTAAGGAAGAACCACCATACTGTTTTCCACACTGGCTGTGCCATTTTACATTCCCACCAGCCATGCGTAGCATCCTGATTTCCCCACATCCTTGCCATTTCTCTAATCATTAGTGTTTTCATGTGCTTATTGGCCATTTGTGTATCTGTGGAGAAATGTCTGTTCCAGTCCTTTGCCCATTTTAAGTCAGGTTGTTTTTGTTATTGTTGAGTTTTAGTTCTTTCTATATTTTGGATATTAATCCCTTACTAGATATGTGATTTGCAAATATTTTCTCACATTCTGTGGGTTGCCTTTTTTTTCTTTTGGTTGCGTCCTTTGAGGCTCAAAAGTTTTTAATTTTGACAAAGTCCAGTTTGCCTATTTTTTCTTGTTGCCTGTGCCTTTAGTGTCATGCCCTTGTTTTTCAACAGAGTCTAACACACGCCTTAAAGACAAGGATAATGGTGCTAATAGTACTTACTAGTCATCATTACTCCTCACCAGTCACTGGATTAATTACTTTACATGCGTCGCTTCCTTAATTCCCACAACAGCCCTGTGAGGCAGTACTATCATTCACATTTATAGAGTAGGAAACTGAGGCTTAGAAGTTAAGTACCTTCCCCAAGGTCTGCAGATAATAAGTGACTTGAACCCAGGCCTGTGGACTCCAGAGCTGGTACTCTGAACCGCTAAACTGGATTGTTTAGTCATTATTGGTGAAATTGAATGAATGGATACCTGAATGAACCTGGCAGCTGAAAATCTGGTAATAGTTGTCTGAATTTCAGATCTACCTTAGCATTATAAATTATTCACCCAGTTTCAGTCCTCCTAGTGTAATTCAGTGTACGAGAGTCCTCGTCACCCCAGCAAGCTTTCTGAGAGTTTGGGTAAAGGACGTACTTTCTTACAAGTCCTTGAAGCTCTTCTCGGTAATGGAAGACTGATGTCTTTTTCTTTTTCTTTGGATTTGCTTTGGAACTACAGTGTCACAAGGAGAAATTAAGGGGATTTAAACAGATGCCAAGTTGTCTAACTGACCAAGTTGCTTTTTAGACATTACCAGCTGCTGTTTTAATCATTAATGAAGCACAAGCCTTGTAGTCTGGGAGGCATGTCAAAAATTCTGTTTTGGGTTTTGGTTTAATATTGAGTGTAATGGAGAGAGACTGACTGTTTCATCTCGGAGAACTGGGCTGCAAGTCTTAGAGAGCTGGGGACAAGGACAGAGGCCGGTAAGAGGACACTGCTGAGTGTTTTGCCACCCCTCAAAGGAGAAATCACACAGAGTCGTGGCATGTCATTAGTCAAAATAGGAAATGAGGCCTGAGAAATGATGTGCTGCTTGGCACTGGGAAGTGGGATGTGCTCGGGGCTTCCAGAGAGAGAGAGAGTGCCTCATGTTAACTCTGGTGATTTTTAAACCAGCAATTCAAAGAATTACCGAATTCTAGCTGAAAGGGTCTTGGTGGCACTTGGTCCAGCCCCCTTTACAGTTGGAAAAACTGAGGCCTAGAGAGGGTAGGTCTGTGATGTTTATACCCTGGCAACACTCCTGACACCGTGTGTGTGTGTGTGTGTGTGTGTGTGTGTGTGTGTGTGTGTGTTTCTGACACCAACTGGGTGTCCTGTAATTCTTACCTAACTACTTGGAGTTAGCAGAGACCCCACAGGTTAAGGGCTAAGTCCCACAAGACTGCCCTCACTTACTTCTAACCAACTGGCTGTACATTGGGGGTTCCCATGACCCCTCCTTAGGTTCGACAACGGCTCATGAAACATAGGAAAACACTTTACTTCTATTTATGTTTTATTATAAAGGATGCAAATCAGGAACAGCCACATGGAAGAGATGCATGGGGCAAGGTGTGGGGAGAAGGGGCACAGAGCACCCATGCCTCTCTCTGAATGCACACACCCCCTTCCCCCCCCCCCACCTCAGTGTATTCACTAACTGGAAATTCTCAGAACTTCAGTACGCAGGCACGACTGACTAAGTCGTTCATCAGCGGCCATGGCAACTAACTCAATCTCCAGCCCCTCTCTCCTCCTAGAGGTTGGAGGTGGAGGGTGGGCTCAAAGTTCCCAGCCTTCTAATGCCTTGGTCTTTCGGGCGACCAGCCCCCATCCTGAAGCTAGCTAGCCACCCCCCACCAGTTATTTCATTATTACATAAAAGATACTCTTATCACTCTGGAGAGTCCAAGGGTTTTAAGAGCTGCATGCCAGGAATCCAGGACAAAGATCAAATATTTATTTCTTACTGTATCACAGTCGATGACCTACCAAGATCCCACAGTGAGTCCGTGGTACAACTGGGGAAAGAACCCAGTTTATGATTCCCCTTCATGTTCTTCTGTTTACCTCAGGGCCCTTGCCAGTAAGTTGAGTATTCATATGTGGGCAGGGAGGCCAAAGTCTGCCGTTCACTGGAGGGCAGTTCCTGACTCAGACTTATGAAGGTAAACACGTTTTTACTGTTGGAAAGTTAATCTCCTGACTGAGACGGCCTTGGTGGGGATGACTGTTTAGCTCCAGGTTTGATGACTGAAATGAAATTAGGTCATAAAACAACCTCTGGTCTTCTGTTGTATCTGCTTTTTCTGGCCCTGATCTAGGACAGAGACACTAGTCCCAGGCTAGGTCTTGGGAAACCCCTACTCTGCCGCTGATCTGCTCTGTGACTTGGGGTAGGGCACGTCCTGCCTGTTGACGCATCTGAAGAACATGGATTCAACAATAGGGCCGGTCTCCAAGTTCATTTCACACTTAAAGCTTAAGTCCTAGATCCAAGTAGCTTTTAGTTTTTCTTTACCTCCATAAGAGATTCTACTTTCCTTTTGAATTCACACACACACACACACACACACATATATAATATATATATATATATAATATATATATAAATAATCTATATATGTATCATATATATTTCTATGTATTCTAATATTTTTCATTGAGGTATAATTCACTTGTGAATTATAATTAATGAAATGCATAAATCTTGTTATACTTTTGACAACTGCATCCATAGTTGTAACCTACATCGCTATCAAAATATAGACTTTCGGGCCGGCCGAGTGGCTCAGTTGGTTAAGAGTTAGCTTAAGAGCGCAAGCTCTGAGCAACAGGGTTCGATTCCCACATGGGACAGTGAGCTGCACCCAAGCTGAGCTGCCAACAGGTGGCAAGATGGCTCAGCCGGTGTAACAACAAGACTGCTTGTTTGATGGTGAACTACACCCACCTGCAACTAAGACTGAACTCGGTACCTTGAGCTGAGCTGCCGCCTGGATGGCTCAGTGGATAGAGCGTGCACTCTTAACAGCAAGGCTGTTGGTTCAACTCCTGCATGGGATGGTGGCTACGCCCACCCACAACTAAGATTGTAACACAGCACCTTGAGTTTAGAGGCCATGAGCTGCCGACGGGAAGCCAGATGGCGACTGGTGCTCTCCACAACGAAGATTGAAGAACAACAAATTGGCAGGCCCCCCTTCCGAATCCCCAACACTGTTTCCCTCCCCCAATTCCCCGATTAAAAAAAAAAGTAATAAAAAATAAACATTTATATATATATATATATATATATATAGAGAGAGAGAGAGAGAGAGAGAGAGAGAGAGAGAGAGAGAGAGAGAGAGAGACTTTCACCATCACCCCAGAGAGTCCCCTCATGCCCCTTCCCAGTCAGTCCTTCCTTCTAACACACTCCTTGCAGAGGTGACTACTGGTTCTAACTTTGTCACTGATCAGTTTTACCTATTCTAGAAGTTTCTGTCAGTAGAGTTATATAGTATGTGCTCTTTTGTGTTCAGTCCTAGTAGTATTTTGAAGTTTTCTGCTTTCTTCCCCTAGTCCTGAGAAATCATATATATTATTTTCTCCATCTATCATCTTGAAAGGTCATGTGATTTGGGGTCCTGCTGGTCCCCCTGAACTGCTGTGGCTTGGGAGGTGAGGGCGCTTGCCAGTGGGCCACCATATTGTCTGCTGGGCATGATGGAGGGAACAGCTGGATACCTAGAGACTGGGTTGGGTTTGTTTCTATAAGTGCTGGTGTCACAGTCTTCTCACGTGTCCACTGGGCAAATCAGATCCCCCCGCAGATGAAAGAGAACTCTGACACCCAAAAATGTCACTTGTAATGGCACGTTTCTGGCAAGGTGCCCATGTGATAGATACACTCATTTCAATTTCACACATGTCCTTGTGAACATAAAGGCCAACTGCTCTGGGGAACAACAGCAGAAGTAAGGGGGCCTGGAAGGGGCCGAGCAGGTAGATGGAGGAGCCAGCCTGGGCATGGATGTCCTGTGGCCTCCCTGGGCTGTGGAGCTTAGCATCAGTGGGACAGGGTTTTGTTTGTTTTTCTTCATATGTCTTCTTCAACCGTTGTTTCCCCTTCTTAGTTTACACCTCTTCTAACTCAGCCTAGTCCTGGTCATTCCTGGGCCATGGCAGGCACCGTTCAGCTGGTCTCGTTGTTTTCATTCTCCCTCCCTTTCTACACTGTGGCCCCTCCAAACTCCAGACAGATCTGCCAGAACTCTCCAACCCCTGGTGTCTAAGCCCTCACTGAACGTGCCTCCTCCTGTCTGCTTTGGAACATAAATCCTTGGGCTTTGCCCACTCCCTCCTAGCCTGTGCTCATCACATTCTTTCCCCCGCATGGTGCTCCCACTTTTTCCTTGGTCCCGGTTTAGATCTGTATATCCTTCAGGACCTAGCTTAGATCCCCCCACTGCCACAAGCTGGCCCAGAAGCCCCTGGACTACAGTGGCACTTGTACCTATGTATAATAATTACCCGACTCTCTGTTTCAATGCACTGCGTAAGGTGGAGTGGGATTTTGAATTCAAAGGTGAATAATGTCCGATGTCTGCCCTAAGAGGAACTAAGTGTGCAGGGCCCAAGGGTGGAATCTTTGTGTGAGCTGGAAGGAAAGGAGAGGGAACTAACATGTATGGAGTGCCTACATGGGCCAGGAATGATGCTGGGTTCAATTAAGGTTCTATCTCATTTAACCCTCTTGACCTGTGAGCTGGGCGTTTTTACCTCAGTTGTGACTTTCCCAGAATCACACAACCAGCAGGATTAGAAGCTACTGAAGTCCACAACACAGCTATGCTTCCTACCATCTCACCCGGCCTCCTGTGGTGTTGGCTGGGGCTGGGGCAGGTCAGTGAGTTAGGTATTGGCTGTCTCTGTACCCCATCTGCATGCGTGCCAGCCGGTGCCTAGGTCGAAGCCAGGCGATGCAAGCCTCTGCCTCCATGAGAGTCCTTGTTTGCTCTCCCAAGTGGATGTTTGAGCCCCTTGCAATGGGGAGGGCTGTGTTCTGTGTTCTCCTGGGGCCAGGGAATGTGATCTTGCAGTCTCCCTACTTCCCTCCGATTTTCAGGAAGACGTCTAAAACCAAATTGCTGTGTGCTGATTAATTCACTCTCAAAGCACAGAACAACTCTCCGCATACTTAAAAAAAAAAAGGTAGTAAAATACACATAACACAAAATTTACTATCTTTAACCATTTTTAAGTGGCATCAAGTATATTGCTGCGCAACCATCACCACCATCCATCTCCAGAGTCTTTTTCATCTTGCATAACTGAAACTTGGTACCCATTTATCAACTCCCTGTACCCTTCCTCCAGCCCCTGGCAACTGCCATTCTACTTCCTGGCTCTATGAATTTGGCTACTCTGAGTAGTAGCCAATGTATAATATTATATAGTCTTTGTCCTTTTGTCACTGGCTTATTTCACTTGGCATAATATCTACAAGATTCACCCATGTTGGGGCATGTGTCAGAATATTTCCTTCTTTTATAAGTGAATAAGATTCCATCGTGTGGCTACACCATACCACATTTTGTTTATCCATTCATCTACCTTTGGACACTTGGGTTGCTTTCACCTTTGGGCTATTGTGAATAATGCTGCTGTGAACATGGTGCACAAATATCCGTTCATGTCCCTGCTTTTGATTCTTTTGGATATATACCCAGAGGTGGAATTACTGGATCATAGGTAATTCTATTTGTAATATTTTAAGGAAGAACCACCATACTGTTTTCCACACTGGCTGTGCCATTTTACATTCCCACCAGCAGGGCATAGGGTCCCAGTTTCTTCACACTCTTGCTGACACTGTTTTATTGATTGTGGCCATCCTAATGGGTTTGAGGTAGTTAAATACTTTCTGGGAGTATGCTATGAAGCACCTATATAGATTCGGGATTGTTCAGAACCCAAGTGAAGGATGTGTATCTGGAGGAAGGCAGAGCATCAGTATCATGGGGAATATGTGCATTTCAGCATTTCATAATTGTTAGATGATGCTATGTGGTTGTTGTTATATAAAATTGCTTTACTGGGAGGGAGGTTGGCTACTTAGCCTTACGGCTCTAGAGGCAGTGATAGAATAGAGGGACTCGAGGGGTCACTTGTGGCTAAGTGACAGATCAGAAATTATAGCCCTCAGTTGAGCTATATCTTGGCCCTTAGAGAATAGATGTCCTCCAGGAGGAGACACCTCCTTTCTCAGGGGCAGCTCATCACCCTGGGTACAGTCAGGCAGGTTGCCGTGTAATGGGGGAAGTGGGACAGGCCCCCCTAGTGTTTCTGAATGCCTGCCCCACTTTTTGAGACAGTCACCACCCTCAGGGAGTTTCCACTGAGAGGAAGATAAATGCGTCATTTCAGTGCCCAGGGTGAGACCTGGTGATAGATGGGGCCTGCCTGGAGGAAGGCAGAGAGGAAAGCAGAAGGAAGGTGCCTGAGAGGTGCTGCCTGGACCTGGTTTGGAAGGAAGAGTAGGAGTTGGCCAGGAGAGAGAAAGGAGTGGGGGGAGCAAGCCTTTCAGCTTGTCATTGAACATCATCAAACGCATGCTCTTGTTTGAGAGAATGTCCCAAGGGGTTTTCAGTTTCAGAGAGAAGGATATGAAATGATTCATGCTTCAGAGCTCCACCAAGGGATAGGATAGAGGCAAGTAAAGGCCAGGATACCAGCCTTTTGAGCATGGCCTTCCAGAAGCCCCATCATTGTGGTCGGAAGGCTGCCTTTGAGAAAAGTGCACGCACCCTCCCAGCCTTCTCGTAGGTGAGCAGAGGAGGAAGCAGTGCCTTGGAGTATCTAAGGGGCCTTCCCATAGCAGGGCCGGCATTCAAACCCGGTACCCCAGGGGCTACCTCCTCTGGGTCTTTTGTGCCAAATGTTTGTTTGCCTTTCAGTGAATGGATATGGACACGTATCCCCGTTCTTATTTTAAAATTCGACTCTAAGAAGTATATAAATACGTGAAAGTAACAAATGAATACATTGTTTTAAAAATTAAACGGTACAGAAGTATATTTTGTGTCAAGTGCCGGCCCCCACTTTCCCCCTCGCCCCTGGCTCCCCAGAGGTAACCCCAGCAGCTGTTTAGTGTTTGGGCCTGTTCCATGAAGTCTCTTTTGTATACTGGGATCCTGCTATTGGTTTCATGTTACAGCCTGCTTTTGTCATGCCACTGTGTGTTTTGGAGATCCTTCCTTGGCAGCATATGTCAATCTATCTCGTTGTACATAGCATTCAACAGAATGGATGTACAGCTATTAGCCATTTCCTTACTGGGAGGCAGGGTTTTTTTTTTGTGTGTGTGTGTGTGTGTGTGTGTGTGTGTGTGTGTTTGTCCTTATAAACAATGCTGTAGCACCATATCTTTTTACACTTATACATTTCTATGATTTAGATTGCTAGAAGTAAGAACTTGGGTCAGACTATAGGAGCACTTAAAACTTTTATAGAGACTGCCAGGTAGACTTCCAAAAGGGGGTCCTGCATTAGACTCTCACCACAGACCCCAATAGTACGTGTTTCCCCTGCACGCTCATCAGTGCTAGGTGTCTGTTATATTTCTGCACATCTGAGGAGGAAAAGGCATGTGGTTGGTGGTGGTCCACGCTCCCTGATGGAAAGCCGTCTCTGAGACATATGGATGAAAGCTTGTGGCCTTTGGCTAACTTCCTTCCTGGCACCACGCCCATGGAAACACAGAGTGGACAGTGCCCGCGCAGGGGGCTGCAAAGACCACTTGTCCCTCCTGGGTCTTGGGTCTCCCCCTCCCCCTGCCATGTATCAGGCCAGCCAAGACCTTAACTTTTCTTGCTGAAACGTTTTTTCCTAAGAACCCTATTGGTCCCCATTTCCCGGTTGGCTTTCAGAGCCTCATTTCTTTTTCCCGTCACCCGCCAGCTGTGACATTACCACATCTTTCTATTTGCTGCTTCAGGACACCGACTTCTGATGCTCAAACTCACACTCCCTGCATGTTGCTAGTGACTTGTTAGCCCTGAGAATCCACAGGGTCTCCCTCCCTGCCTCTAACCCAGTGAGATAAACGGAGATCAGGTGTTTTGTATATCCTTTAATTAGGGTCAGAACAGAGGAGTCAAATTCTGTACCCTCAAATCTGATGAGCATTTTCAGAGACCGATTTCACATTCTGTTCTTGTCCAGAGAGCTGGAAAGGGAGTGGATGGGGCTGGAACAGCCATTCATTGAGGGCTGCAGCTGCTCCAAGCCATGGTTTATAGTGAGGCTGAGTCACATGCCAGAGGCCTCCCAGGGAGTAAGTGGCAGAGCCAAGACTTGAACCCACGTTTGCCCACACTAAAACCACCACCCCTGCTCAAGGGTTGGCTCCCAGCAGATCCCTGAGAAGCCATCCCAGCAATCCTGCCCTAGAGGTGAAGATGAACTCTAGTGCCTCTTCTTGGTGGGCCTCCTGGGCCCATAGCCACTTGGTGGAGAAACTGCGGTTTCTGCTCCTTCCCTGCCCTGCACGCCTCGGCTCTGCCTGTGTTTACCAGATATCACTGCTTCCATTCGCTCCTGGGGACCACCCTCACAATTTTCATGTGTCCGTGAGCCATCTATGCTGTTATTCATAAAATATTTCTTTTATATATTGACTCATTTTTTTTACTTCAGCAAATTTACTTTCTAAGGACCTTTATCACTACTCTAAATTGAAAACCAGTCTCACTTGGCATTACTCTAAAGAAACATAAAACTGATAAAAATAATAAACACAGCAAGATCAAAACAAGGTTATTCTGGCTGCATCCTGTTGCCTTCCTGAGCCCTACGCCCTTGTTAGAACAACATTCGTGGTGTTGGAACAGCCAAACTGGGGCAGACACAGGAGAACCTCAAGAGAGCCGAGTCAGTGTTGCTGAGCACCACTCCCTGGCTCCCCAAAGCCCCCCACCCTTGGTCCATGGCCCACTCTTTGGGGGAGCGCTTCCTGGACCCACCCCGTTGGGAGGTGCACCCCCTGCCTCTGGGCCTCTGCCTCCGCCCTTGCCCTCACCACGATGGCTCTCTGCTCAGCTTTTCTTGCTCATGTGCTGAGATTCTGCTCCTCCTGCGAGGTGAGGCTCAAATGCCACACTTACAGAGAGACCTGTCCTCTGATCACAGAGCCACTGTCATCCTCACTGAAGGTGTCCCAGTTATTCCCTGGGACTTCTTTCCACATATCCATCCTGGCATAGATCAGATGGTAGAGAAGGCGGGTGTGTGTTTATCCTGTGAGACGCTGAGCTGTGGGAAGGGGCACTTTGTAGCATTTATTCTCCCGCGTCAATCAGGAGCCCCTGGGGGCTGGGCTGACTCTTCTCGGAGCTGAAGCCTCGGTGCACTATTCCCTGCACCAAGCCCTCTGTTCTCCTGTGCTAGATGCTCAGCAATGGTGCTGGGGACCTGTGTCTCCCTGGCAGGCATTCGATAACTACCACTCCCCACTCTAGAGCAGCACCTAGCACTATGAAGAAGTGGCTGTGGGGCCCCTGAGTGGCAGGTGGCAAGAGCAGCTGTCTGGGGTAGAAGGCTCCTGTGTGAGAAATGTGTGGCATGAAGCCTCCATGGAGGGTCCCCGACACCGTTACAGCTGGGTCCTCTGCAGATGCCCTGGGGCCCTGGCGCCCCTTGGCCTCCACCTGCTCTGGCTCGCTGGCTCCTGCTCCCCATTCACCTGGCCTTTGGGACAGTCTACTCCTCATGTGGCCCCCTCTGACGTTTTGATCCCTGCTTGGCACTGTCACTCTTTGGTTTTGCCCATGACCCACTGTGCACAGCCCAGATCTGTACTCCACCTCCCTCCCCGGAGTCAGCATGCCTGCACCTCGTGGCTTGGCTGGCTTTGGTCTAGAGGGGTGTGGGAGGGAGGTTGTGTGAGAGGGTGATGTGGCCAGCGGGGGTCAGAGGACCAGGTGCCCCCTAGGGCCCGTTGCCCTGCACCCCCCCGGCTGCTCTCACTCTTTAGCGAGAGGCGGTGTGGACTGCCGCCTGCTTGACAGTCCTGGTGCCGCTTCCTTCTGAGAAAGGGGCGCCTGCTTCTAATTTGCTCAAAGTTCCCTGGAAAGCTGTCGCCTTTCCTTGCTGGGCTGTACCTCCCCTCCAAGGCAGGGACTCAGGTGCATTCATCTTGGTATCCAGAGTATGCGACACTGCTGCTCTCGGTGAAAGGCCGATGAATAGAATTTATTTCAGTTGCTCTTTCAAAAGGAAACTGTTAGACTGGGGGACTTAATGAAAGACAAATACAGTGCTTTCATACTGGCATTTAATGTCCCTGAGCCTCAGTCTCCTCAATTATGACTGCTACATACCTCTTAGCTCAAATTGGATAATGCATCTAAAGCACTTGATTCACCAAATGTTGTGGGGTTTTTTTCCTCTCAAAAGTGTTTCTGAAATGAATGAATTTTGAATTTGGAAGGTATTTGCTGGGAAGAGGACATATTGGCTTTTAAAACATAGAACAAAAATTTTTGTTGAATAGCCTGACCCCTCATGCTACAGAAAAGTTAAAAATAAATTTCATCACGTATACTTTCTGGAAAGAACAAAAATTTTGAATTCAGATTAACTTCAGTTTCACTCCCAGCTCCATGAACTTGTTTGAACCTCAGCTTCCTCATCTTAAATGGGGATATCAGTCCTACTTTTTAAGGAATGTGTGGGGACATTAAATGAGATGTTTGCTGGGGCTGCCATAGGAAGACACCACGGACGGGGGGCTTACATAACAGAATTTATTTCTCACAGTTCTGGAGGCTGGACGTCAAATATCAAGGTGTCAGCAGGTTGCTTTCTCTGGAGGCCTCCCCTTGGCTTGCAGATTGCCACGTTCTTACTGCCTCCTAACATGGCCTGACTTTGCTGATGTGCGGCCTGGGAGTCTTTCTCTGTCCAAATGTCCCCTTCTCATGAAGACACCAGTCAGATTGCATTAGGGCCCATTCTACCTGCTCATTTTAACTTCATCACCCATTTAAAGAGCCTATCTCCAAACAGTCACATGTAGCATATGAAGTTGGTGGGTGTGAGGGGTTGGGGACACACATAATTTAGCTCATAACATTTGCAAAGCAGAAAATTCAATGGATGGCAGCTAGCTAGTAGCTCCTCCTATTTAACTGGGAGCTCTTGAGTTCTTTACCGTTTCTGTGGCGGATTGTATCTAGTGCTTTGTGTGGTTCTCCTGAGTGCTGGTGGCGCTAGTCAGTGTCTTTCTAAGTCAGGCACTTTCTGTTCAAATTCGACCAATGTGGTAGGTGCACAGAGCAGAGTAGGCCTCCCTCAGCTCCCAGACTCATAATGCCAACTAAGGGTCAGCAAAACCCAGGCTTGACTTTATAAAGTTAGCAAAGGATTATGCTTTAAACCTATAAGAATCAAGATGGGAAGCAAACCTAACAAAGTATGAGTAAAAATTGAATTAGGTAAAACAGTATGGTTAGTAAAAGAAGATAGACACTTAAAAGGGCACGTATTATATGATTCCATTCATATGAAATATCCAGGATAGGCCAATTTATATAGAGAGGAAGCAGATTAGTGGTTGTGGAGGCCTGGGATGAGGGGGGAATGGGAAGTGACTGCTAATGAGTGCAGCGTTTCTTTTGAGGATGATAAAATATTCTGGAATTAGTGGTAATAGTTACACAACTCTGAATATACTAAAACCCACTGAATTGTACACTTCAAAATGGTGAATTTTATGTTATGTGAATTATATCTCAATAAAGTTGTTATTAAAATATTGAGTTAGGGGCCGGCCGAGTGGCGCGATGGTTAAGAACTGGCCTGGGACACCAGAGGGCCCCGGTTTGGATCCCACATATGAGGGCCAGTGACACTGCCCTCTACAGCTAAGATGCTGAACAACAGCTCGACCTGGAGCTGGGCTGCCATGAGTCGCCTGCGACGGCGTAGGCTGCAGCCCCTGTGGCAGTGGGTTGCCATGGGCTACCGTATGTAGCCAGCAGCCAGCGTGAGCGGCCAGCAGCCGCAGTGAGCGGCCGTCCAGAAGCCGGCGACTGATCTGCCTCGCCCTGGGAAGAGCGCAATGATGGTGCCAACATGGGCCAGTGAAGCGACGTCCTCCACAACTAGACTGAAGAACAAAAGGACAGCAACTTGTCTGTTTCCCTTCTCCCAATTCCCCAGCACTGTTCCCATCCCCCCAATTCCCCAATAAAAATCTTTAAAAATATATATATATATTGAGTTAGGACTGTGGCAGGCTTATGAGTGGCTTTTCTTTTTTTTACTCTGTTTCTCAAGTTTTCTGTAATTGCTTTTTTTTAGTGGAAAAAGCCCAGAGCCTTGCATTTCATGATGATTGCTTGGGATCTAGTTTTGGGTGGTGCTGAATTATGTAGCCATGCAAAGAAAATCTATGTGAAATATTAAGGGGTCGCTTTTGCTCCTAAAAAAATGTCAACCATCAAGTAAGATTTACAGGCCTGTAAATAGAGAGAAGATGGGTATGTATGTGATGAGGCTTAATAATGAGTGTGATCTGCTCTAATGTGGGTCTCCTAAGGGAGGGTCTGTCTTCTTATCAGTAGCAGATCTGTGGTTTGTGGCAGTATTAGCTCTTCATTGTCTGATGAGGTCCAACTGGTGTCGGGCATTGAAATCCATGTTTGTTTCGATGTATGTGTTCTCTCAGAAAACTGCTAGTTCCCAGTTTGACATTGTTTTCAATCCAATGCCAAGAGGTTTCTGAGCCATATATATTTTTAATATATGCTAAATAATTAATCATGGAACATGTGTGTTGAAACATTGGTGGCTACCTCACTTCCAATTTGACTGTTTCCACCCAGCTTTTAACCATGTTGGTCCTATAGGCAGTCTTGTTTTGTAGCTAATGGTATAAAATCATCTTTGGAGGGAAAGCTAAAGACTTCCGCATTACCTTTTGCTAGTTTCTGCTTTAAATCCACTGTTTGGTATTTGCAAAGGTCAGACGAGCTATTTTGGTGTCCATGGCCCTGATTAATGGGAAATCCTACGTTTCCATTGGCCCCCGAGGATGAAGGATTAGTGTGGTGGCAGCCGCCGTGGCGGGCAGCATCTGTTGTAATGTCAGGAGCGTGGTGTTGGGAATTGCAGGAGCAGCAGGCCCATGAAAAATGGAGGAGGTGGGACGCTCCTCCAGTGCTAGCCCCTGTCGAATGTTCCTCCGTTTGCAATGATGCATACATCTCCTGGAGCATTTTTTCTCCTCCGTTAAACATTGTTGCTAAGATTTTAATATGGACACTTCACTGTACATCTGAAGCTGGTGTTGTATAATATTGTATGTCAACTATAAGTGAATATATATATAGTCACGGGATGTGGAGTATAGTGTGGGAGTGGAGTCAAGGGAATTGTAATAGATATGTATGATGGGGGGGTAAGTGGGGCGGCGGATTGGGGGCAGGGGGTTGTCACTTTGAGGGGTAAAAAGTATAACCATTGCACTGTGTTGTACACCTGAAACTAATTTTAAAAATTAAATTAAATTAAATTTTTTAAAAAAGAATTTAATATGGAGAGCACAGTGCCCTTCCTGAGAAAGCACAGTGCCTTTTCCTTGTTTCCCCAACTCAGAGTAGTAGCACTTTCCTGGTCTCTTGTTACCCTGCCAGAAGGTTCCTCAGTTCCCTGCGAGCTGCCACGTTTGTGTTCCGCTTCTCACCCCTCCTTGTAGGAGACATTGGTTTTATTCTAAGTTAAATAAAAATCATTGTGTGGGCTCCAGATTTTCAAGAGAAAAGCAGGTGCCTAGGGCGCTTGGGAGAATAACTGAACCTGGGCTCTCTTTCCCCACCCAGGAGCAGATGGTCTGCTTCCGTGCATCTTTTGACCTTCCTTTGCTTCAAAGACACCAAATCTCTGATCCCATGGATCATAAATATTCTTTAGGTTTGCAGCCATGGAGGTGAAGGGAGCGTCAAGCTGTCGTTATCATTTTCCATTTGTCCGGAACCTTTGGAAGAAAACTAGCATTTTAGGCACTAAATAAGCCTCTTGCAGCCGTGGGCTTTTCAGACATGTGAAGGGCACCATGGTAAGGCTGCCTCAGAAAGGAGCCCTCTGCTCAGCATCCCGCTGCCTTCCACTTTCCACTCAGGGGGCAGCCTCTCCCAGCAGCAGCAGCAGCTGCTGCGTGCCAGACACTACCTATCTGCTCAGGGACCTCGTTATTAAAGTCACCCATAGTGATAACAGCCGCCCATTGTGTGGATGGGGAACAATGAGGGGTGGCCTCTTACTGCCCCAGAGCCCACATTCTCTGCAGGAGGCAGACCCACAAACAAGTGTAACATGAGGGTGCCCTGATAATAGGGGTGTGTGCTGTGCTGGGGCCAAGTGAGGAGGTGACATCTGAGCTGATCCTATAGGAGTTTATCAGGAAGTGGGGGCGTGCTAAGAAGAAAGAACTTAGGGAAGAGGTACCCAGATGTGTGAGGCCACCAGACTGCAGGCTCTGGGTGTCTGTGTGGGGACCTGGCAAGGAGAGAGGCGGCAGTGAGGGCTGGTTAGTGACAGTCATCCTGAGAGTCAGTTTGAGGAGTGGAGACATTATCTGGAGTTAATTGGGGAGCTTGGGGAGGTTTTTTAATGTGCAGCGGGGAGATATGATCAGATTTCTGTTTTGAGGAAGATCACCCTGGGGCAGTGTGGATGGTAAGTTATAGGAAGGAGGCTGGTGGGAGTGACGCCACTAGGGGCTGCAGTTCACCCCCAAAGGGGGCCGAGGAGGCGGAGCCCAGCCTGTGCAGCCTGTCTGCCCTACACATCCACTTCTCTCCTCTCTTTCTAACTTCTCCATTCTTTAGATCACATCCAAGTCCTGCTTCCTTCCTGAGGTCTTTCCTGGACTCTCCAGGGAGCAGGGCTCACCCCTCCTCCTGCACCCCTACAGCAATGTTGCTGCCACCATTTGCCCTCAGCGGAGACTACCTTGTTTCCCCAACTCAGAGTAGCAGCACTTTGGGCTCTAGAATGATGCCAGCCCCCTAGTGGGCTAGACCAGATGGAGAGGAAGGAAGGGAGGAGGAGTGCTTTAAAGCAATCATTACAGTGGACTGGAGGCGACTCAGATCTGGGGACAGAACACACCTCTGTTTCAGACCCACCTCTGCCTTATACATTCTCTAGGAGATGAGGTGATTTTTGTTTTGTTTTGTTTTGGCTTTTTATTATGCAAAGTTTCAAACATAAATGAGCATAGGGAAAACAGTATAATGAACTTCTGCGTACCCATGACTCAGCTTCAGTAGTTCTCAACATCTGGCCAATCCAATCTTGTTTCATCTCATTACCCATTCCCTGGCCCTGCATTATTTTGAAGCCGATTCCAGACATCATATAATTTTATCCATAAATGCTGGAGTATATGTCTCTAAAACATAATGGCTTTTCATTGAACTCTAGGAGTCTGAACTAGCTGAGCCCCCCAGCCTTGTCACCTGTAAAATGGGGATGACGACGCCATCATCCCAGGGCTGTGTGAGTACGGCTGATTAAGGCCTTTGCTGGAACCCTAAGAGCCACCTTTTCTTTACGACCTGCTGGGCGCCAGGCACTGTGATGGCACCAAGTATTCAGTCTGGGGGCAGACAAACCCCGGTTTCTCAACCCCAACACTCACCACCTGTGTTTTGGGTGCACATTAGTCAGTCTGAACCTCAGTGTCCTCATCTTTAAACATGGGAACAGTAATAGCTCCTTCATAGGACGGTTTTAAGGTTTAAGTGAGACACTGTATGTATCAGCACGGCTCTTACAGCACAGCAGCTCTTACTGTCAACATCCTTTAAATATTGGGTTGTCGGAAAAGTCATGACACATTTTTGCAATGAAAAACAGAAAATATATGTCATGACTTTTCCAACAACCCAATATACATATTATTTCTGATTCTCAGCAATCCCACAGTGCTTGTTACTATCCCCATTTTACAAAAGAAATGATGAAGGCTTAAATCCAAGGCTAAGTAATTGGCCTGAAGTCTTGGGGCGAATAAATTGCAGAGCCAGGAGTCTGAGCCCAGGCCTGACTGCCCCCAAGGCCCCACCTTAATTATGGCTAATTCTTTATTGGGTCTTGCTGTGCGGCCTTGTGAAAAAGAACATGCTGATGTTGGGTCAGGCCGACCAAGGTCACACAGCCCTTACCTCTGGCCGATGTTTTTAAGCTGGCGCTGGGTTTGTAGAAGCTGATGATCTGTGCTGCAGATTTCCCAGGCCCCTTTGTTCCCATCTCCTGCTTTCTTCCTGCTTCTCATTTTAGGGGCTGTTAGAGATCATTGGCACCTCAAGGACAGAAATAAATACAGCAGGATGAGGAAAAAAATGCAAATAAAAAAAGTTCACATTCACCCTTTTGTGCAACGTCTTCGTGGAAGGAGGCTAAAACTCTAAGGCAAAAATGAGGTTCCTAGGTTATCTGTGAATTTTTGTTTTCCATTCAGCCAGGATAGTGAGGGGTGGACAGAGCTTATTTTGCTTGGAATGGAAAATTTGAAGATACTGTAGCAGAGCCAGAAATCAAACCCAGGCCTGACCGAGTCAGTGCCTGGTTAGCCCCATTGTTCCAGACTGCCTCTGGGGGCAGAGCTTAAAGACCCTCACTCAGCACCCCTATTCCGAGAGATCTGATCTATAATAGTTCTGGTTTAATGGGAGTCAGCATAATCATACAAGTACTCAACTTTTTATCTAGCTTTTCACATATGTTTCATTGTCACGGTGCAATGAGGTTCTCTGTTGTCCTTCTTCGTAAACAAGGAAGCCAAACAGATAAATGCGTTGCCTGTGGCTGTGGGAGGGCAGAGAGAGGACTTGCACAGCGTGTTTGAGCCCCCACCGGTCTTCTTCCTGGAGCACCAGAAAGGCCTCTGGAACGGGCAATAAATGGCAGTTAACAAGTCTAGAAGGCTGTGCTACCAAG
This sequence comes from Hipposideros armiger, assembly GCF_001890085.2. NCBI lineage: Eukaryota > Metazoa > Chordata > Mammalia > Chiroptera > Hipposideridae > Hipposideros > Hipposideros armiger. The sequence goes on along the minus strand of NW_017731614.1, from coordinate 1,609,986 downwards.
GTGACCTTTGTCTACCTGTTTACTGGAGAAATGGTCTCCTCTGTGGCTGCAGGTAGTCTCTGGACAGCCGTCTTCAAGGGTGTAGTTTCCTGAGGTAAAACACTAGAACAGATTCGAGGGGAAGGTTGAACATCCCAATGCTATAGATCTCACAGGTAGGATTTGCAAGCTTTGTGGAGAAGCCTCCTTTTTGGGTAGGAATGCAAAAGCGATCACCACCCTGCTGGAATGACAGCCTGGCTTTCTTGGGAGCCAGCCAAGGAAACAATTTATGAGACTGACCCACACACTTAACTAGCTAAAGCTTTGAGCTGTAATCTAGAATCTTTATTATGGAAAGCAGAGTTCAAATTGTTCCCTCTGAAACTCTGTGGCTATTTATTTGAATTAGTGACATCACTCCAATGACAGCTGTGGAGACCAGTGTTTAATTAGGAGAAGATTTGCTCTGAACTTCATCAGATGGCATTTCTGAGGGTCTTGAGTGTTATCCTTCTTTACTCCTTTCAACCTTACCTTACTACTACTCTTTGTTCAAAGAGTCACAACGCATTTCTTCCCTGACACCTTCCTTCTCCATTCTCTGCAGCTGTTTGGGGGCTCTTCTGCCTGTGCTGTGCCCAAGGGAGCTCAGCCCCAAAGTGAGGTGACTGCTTCTGGAATCCAGGCTCCTCCTCTTCTGGCAGCATGACCTTTTGGACTAGTCACCTTACTTTTCTGAGCCTCAGTTTCCTCAACTATAAAATGGGTCTAATATCTATTGTGTGGAGTTATTTAAAGCTACCATTTATTGAGTACCTTTGCTGCAGGCCAGGCACTATTTATTTATTTAGTTAGTTTTAAAGATTTTTATTGGGGAATTGGGGGAAGGGGAACAGACAAGTTGCTGTCCTTTTGTTCTTCAGTCTAGTTGTGGAGTATGTTGCTTCACTAGCCCAAGTTGGCACCATCATTGCGCTCTTCCCCGGCAAGGCAGGTGGCCACTCACGCTGGCTGCCGGTCACACACGGTAGCCCATGGCAACCCACTGCAGCAGGGGCTGCAGCCTACGCCGTCGCCATCACTGGCGACTCACGGCAGTCCAGCTCCAGTTTAAGCTGTTGTTCAGCATCTTAGCTGTAGAGGGCAGTGTCACTGGCCCTCATGTGGGATCCGAACCCGGGACCTTTGGCGTCCCAAGCCAGTAACCAACGTGCCACTCAGCCGGCCCCCAGGCACTTTTTAAATGCTTGGTAAGTATAAGCTTATCTTCTCTCAGTAAAAACTGATGAAGCAGACCTCTGAATGTCCTCATTTTGTAGATGAGGAAGTTGAGGTGCACAGATCACACCATTGGTAATAAAGTGCCTACTACAGAGTTTAGTACATAGTAGGCATTCAATAAATGTTTATTGAGTCTGATACCTCCCTCACCTAAATGTCTGTTACATTTATAATCTGTGCCCTATAGTTTTTACTTTAACTTTTTCCTGAGAATATTGACTGTATCAATCTCATCTTCAAATCTGGGTTTACTTTTTAAACTTTGTGTTATGGAAAATTTTAAACATGCAAAAATAGAATCGTATAATGAACCTCCACTTATTTACCCTTTATATAACTTCAACAATTATTAACTCATGACTTTTTATATTTTGTCAATATATCTACCTACTCCCTCTCCTGGCCTATATTATTTTGAAGTAAATTCTCCAAATCATATTATTTCAGTCATGTATTTCAGTGTGTATTTCTAAAAGAAAATGAGCTCTTTTTAAAAAACAACCATAATACTATTGTGTGCTTTAAAAATTAACAATAAGCCCCTAATATTGCATATTCAGTTAGTATTCAAATTTCTAGTTGTCTCAAATTGTTATTTTGTTTGTTTGAATAGGCTCTAATAAGGTACAACATTACAATTGGTTGATATGTCTCTTGTGTCTCCTCTAGGCTCCTGTTCCATATTTACTTCATTACAATTTATTTGTTGAAGAAACCAGATAATTTGTCCTATAGTTTCCTGTAGTCTGGATTTTGCTGACTGTATCTCCATGGTATCATTTAACGTGTTCCTCTGCTCTCTGTATTTCATGTAAACTGGAAGTTCGATCTGTGGTCTGATCAAATTCAGCTTTAATTTTTTTTTTTTTGACGAAACGACTTTAGAGGTGATATGCTTCTCTCGTGGAGGGACCTGATGTCTGGTTGTGTTTCTCTTTGTGATGCTCACAGCCATGCATGATCAGTGCCTAGATCCGTTGATTCTTTAGGGATTGTAAAATGGTTTCCAAACTGGAGTTTCACTACCATGAGGGCTTACCTATCCCAGGGCTGGGCATAAAAGAAACTTCAGTGAGAATTAGTACTAATTAATGAATGTTTGCCTCTCTTAGACATTCTTGCTCACTGATTAGTCATCAAGAAATGGTCCTCAAAGAAGAAAGAAAGAAAGAAATGGCCCTCCCTGGGAAGAGGAATTAAACTGTCCCCTTGATTTAGAGGGCCCCCCACCATGGGCTCAATGCTTTTTGTGTTTTTTCCTTTCACCCCCAGTCATTCCGAGGGCACTGATGTGTGGCATGATGGGAAGAGCACTGAGGGCGGTGTTGCAACCCGGGCAGTAACCTGGGGTCAGCCTGCCGTGAGTGCCGCATGTTGAATTCAGGTGGCAACTGGTCACAGCCGGTCTCAGAAGCCTCTGCCCAGATGGGGAAGGTTGCTTTCAGCTCTAAAAGCCAGCTGCCATTGTTTTTGCCTGCTATTGGTCTCAACATCACAAGGTAGACAGTGTTAAGGAGGGAGGAGTCACACCAGAGAGGGCTGGCCTCACTTTGCAAGCCTTGGGAAAGGTTTAGTTCAGATAGGAGACACTTCTGTATGAGTGAAAACAAGTTGTTTAGAAGCTGTTTGCATATCAGGGTTCTTAATATTATCGTTTTCATCCCTCTCCTGAGTCACTGTGTTGTAACTGACTGTTAGAGCACTTGGGTTCAGAGGTGGGACAGACCTGGCCCTAGTTCAGGTCCTGCTACTTGCTGTGTGTATCTGGGCAAGCCACTTAGCTTCTCTGAGGTAATGCGGTAAGGCACCTAGGATATCATAGGAATCAGGAAGGTTGGGTGGTGGTGCTTTACAATTACCCGCCTCCTGGAATGAGTCCCTGTGCATTTATATACGTGCAGGTAGGAGAGGAATCTGGAGAGACCAGCGCCTCCTGGCTGTCTTGGTCTCAGGTTTCACTCCCTCGAGGAGGGTTGAGCGACTGCTATACTCTTCCCCAGGGCCTCTCCTGAGTCATTTATTGTGTGGGACAGCCTAGTCAGTCAGAGACTTTCTGCAAGACTGTTGTCAGCCTTATGTTTCGAGTGAAGAGGGCAGCTTCTGGCCTCCAGTGAAATCAGTGGCACCCGAGGTTTCCGAGGTGGAAGGAGCCCGTTGGGTTACCAAGAGCAACATCTCTGGCAAAGCCGTCAGCCCTTCCAGAGTGTCCCCAGGGGACCACCAGCCCAGACCTGTACCTCCAGTGACGGGAACTCATTGTCTCACAGGCAGCACATCCCACTGGTGGCCTCTTCTCCGGTTACACAGAAAGGCCTTCACTTTGTCTGAAGCCTACCTCCCTCTTGTTTCCACCTGTCAGTTCTGGGGCTCTCTCCACTGTACCACCCTGCCATGGAAGGGGGCGACTTGGGTGTGGGGTCGTCATACAGACGGGGTCTCTGCTCCCAATAGCACTGTGTTCTGAGAGAGACCTCCCACAGCAGATGTGCCATATGGCCAAGTCCCAGCAAGCATGTGGCACGTAGAGACTTTCTGTGAGTGTGTCCGAAATGCAGTACAATTCTCTATTAGGCACTGTCAGACACAGGGCGATTGGTGAGACATGAGGGGACCGAGGTGGGAACTGCCCTTAAGCTTCAGGGCTGATTTGGAGCCCGGAATAGGGTGTTAAACTTTCCACACACACCCCCCTCTACTGTGCAGCTCTCTCAATGTCCTTTGTTATGCTCCTGCGTGAGTGGTGTTCACCCTTGCATTATTCACTGCCATTTATCCTTGCATTTTCCCATTCCTACAGCCCGTAGGAAAAGAGACAGCAGCATGTGGGCTGTGTGTCAATGCTGGGCAGTTTGTCAGCCTTAGAAAGCTGCTGTGGGCTGAGAGCCCATGACACCAGCGCTGATGCAGAGCCTACATGCCTTGGGCCCCTGGATTGCTGGGAAATGCCCTCCTGCAGTGGTGATACAGAAAAGCAGGAAAGATCTGAGTTTCGTCTGGTTGATGTGTACCAGGCCCCACTTGCTAAAGATCTGCGGCTCTCACCATCTATACCCGTGAAATTCCCCTCATTCTGAACTCCTAATGGGTGGAGATATATATAAAGATTTTTTTTTTTAAAGATTTTATTGGGGAATCGGGAGAAGGGAAACAGACAAGTTGCTGTTGTTTTCTTCTTCAATCTAGTTATGGAGGATGTCGCTTCACTGGCCCAAGCTGGCACCATCATTGTGCTCTTCCCGGGCGAGGCAGATCAGTCGCCGGCTTCTGGACGGCTGCTCACAGCGGCTGCTGGCT
>NW_017731614.1:1594643-1605419 GCF_001890085.2 Hipposideros armiger | reverse complement strand
CTCACAGCGGCTGCTGGCTGCTCACGCTGGCTGCTGGCTACACACGGTAGCCCGTGGCAACCCACTGCCACAGGGGCTGCAGCCCACGCCGTCACTGGTGACCCACAGCAGCCCAGCTCCCAGGTTGAGCTGTTGTTCAGCATCTAAGCTGTAGAGGGCAGTGTCACTGGCCCTCATATGTGGAATCCGAACCGGGGCCCTCTGGCATCCCAAGCCAGTTCTTAACTAACGCGCCACTCGACCGGCCCTATATAAAGATTTTATTGGGGAATTGGGGAAGGGAAACAGCCAAGTTGTTTTCCTTCAATCTTAGTTGTGGAGGGCACAACTAGCTCAGTTCCAAGTCTGGTCGCCATCCGGCCGCCTGTCGGCAGCTCGCCGCTACTCAGCTTCAAGGTGCCGTGTTCAATCTTAGCGTGTTTCCCTGAAAATAAGACCTAGCCGGAGAATAAGCCATAGCATGATTCCTCCAGGACATGGAGGGCATGCACCCCTCACATGAGGGTTTTATGATCTGTTTAAGGGAGAAGGGTGCCTTTTCCACAGACTCCTTCAGCTTAAAATATTTAGTATGCCAAGGTACCATATTTTGCTATGGCTTATCCTACTAGATCTTATTTTCTGGTAAACAGGGTAGTTGCGGGTGGGCATAACCTACCATCCCATGCGGGAGTCGAACCGGCAACCTTGTTGTTGGGAGCACGTGCTCTCATTAGCTGAGCCATCCTGCCACCTGTTGGCAGCTCAGCAGCAGCTCAGCTCGGGCGCAGCTCACTGGCCCATGTGGGAATCGAACCAGTGACCCTGTTGCTCAGAGCTCATGCTCTTAACGAACTGAGCCACTTGGCCAGCCCGACTGGGTGGATATTGACATATAGGTTGCCATTTCATTGTTGTTCAACTCCTATCAAAGACAAATGTAAAAATTCTAGCATTTCTTAAACAGGATTGTAGTGGAATGCCTGTTCCAAAACCAGGGGAATAAGTTAGTTGGGCTTTTATGACATTTCTATGGGAGGAAGAGATCATATTGGCCTGCTTTGGGGTGACCATATACCTCTGGGGATATGTATCCGTGGAGAAGGGACAGTTACCAGGTACTGCTTTCCTTTATCTCTAGGGTGCAGGGGCAGATGGCCTCAGCTGTCCCGACATTTGTCACTACATGTTGTACATCAGGAGACCCTGGATGGAAGGGTCATGGGAGATCAGTGCGGCAGGGGATGAGGGGCCCATTTACTCCGTGTTGCCTGGTGAGGAGCAAGGTGGGGTAACTGAAGAGGCTGAATGTGGGCTCGTAAGCCCCCTTTTCCCCTGATAATTTAATAGCATGAAGAATGTAATGAAGTAGAGAAAAATATTCATTATCCTGCTACCCAGAGGTCACTCGTATAAACATTTTGGTGCCATATTTCTTTCCTGTATTGTTAATACGTTTTTCTTTACAGACATTATGCTGTAAATACAATTTTGTGCCCTGTTTTTGTGTTCACTTAACATATAATAAGCATTTTTAATTAAAAAACAGCTTATAAATATCATTTTTAAATGACTCCATAAAGTTCCATCATGTGAATATATTGTAATTTACTTTACCATTCCTTTAATGTTGGACATTTAGATTGTTTCTTTTTGGTTCTTTTTTCTTTGTGGTTATAATTAATGCAGCGATAAACATGGTAGGGCTTAAATCTTTGTCTGCATTTTAGATTATTTGTTATAATAAATTCCTTTAAATAGAATTACTGTGTCACAGGGTGTGCTTGTTTTTAAGATTCTTACTCTCCAAAAAATGTATATTGCTTTCTATTTGCTCAGCCTCATTGGGACCCAAACTGGGTCCAGGTAGAGGAACTCGTGTGTGGCATGAAGTTGGGAGGCTTCCTTGAAAAAGGGTGTTTGGGCCGCATTCTGAAGGTGTTGAGTGTTAACTAGGGTGGAAGCCCATGCCAGTGGTGGGGAGAAGCTGTCCTAGTTATCCAGGCAGAGAAAAGAAAACATGCAGATGCCCCCCAACTGCTCCTGAGCGTGGACTTGGAGGAGCTAAGGCCAGAGGACGTGGAGGGCGGGGAGACGGATGGAGTGGAGGCAGGGCCGGAGCAGAATGGAGACTTTGCCCTAACAGCAGCGGGAAGCCATAAAGGGACTTGAAGCAGACCAGTGACGTGAGGAGACTTACATTCTAGAAAAGTCACTGCGGCTGCTGGGTAGGGGAGGATTGAAAGGGCAGGAGGGGATGCTGTGTCACCTTGCAGCTGCCCACTTGAATGCTCCCACTCACTGATCCTTTGAAATCATAAGGGAGTGTCTCAGAATGCTGAGACCCGAGGGAATAATCTCGGTAAAGCTTCCTTATCTGATGGTCTCGGAATGCTGTCCATCCATAGGGATCATACATATGTGTGAAAGCACAACTTGCGTTTGATCACAACGAGTTTCAGTGAAGCAGTTGAAACATCATGCAGTGACACATCGAATCAACATACTGGGTTAAGATATTCAAATTTACTTCTTTGTGGCAGTTGAGAATGAAAGCTTTGTGCCTGCCAGAACACAGCGACTAGCGACTAGCGACCCCTGGCTCAGCGACCCCTGGCCCGCAGTAACTCTATACTTGACTCTTGTATTTCTTAACCCTTCGCTGCCCCTCCTGGAGCTCCCCAGCCCTTGTCATGCGGGATGTGATAATGCTGGGAGACCAGTTAGGACTGTTGCACAAGAGGGGTTCCTCGGACTTCTAAATTGACAGGAGATAGTGCATTTCATTTACATGCCCATGTGTTTAATTCCTACTGAGTTTGGATATTTTTATGTTGGTTTGCCAACTGTGTTTCATCATTTGTGACTTGACTACATATGTCCTAAGGCTCTTAGAGCGTTAAGTCACCATCATTGCAGACTTTAGAAATGGTGTGTCCAGATACATAAGTCAGCTTTGCTTCAGAGCCCTTGGAACCTGGCAAGGTGAAGTGATGCCCTGGGTCCTTGGGACCAGGATTGTGGCTTCCAGGCACTCCATCCTCTGCTCGCTCCAGTCCTGCTACAGCAGAATCATGACCAGGGCCTCGGAAAGCACAGCTCAGCAAGCTCAGGGTCTGCTGGCTGGATATAGCAGTGGCTGTGGAGGTCTCTTTTCTGCCATCAGTTTTGGAGGAAGAGGCTCAGAGTGCAGCAAGTTAATTTAAATCAGGGGTCCTTAGTCATTGAGGCAGGTTTCTTTTATTATTTTTTTAATTTTTAAAAACATTTTCAATAACAATTGCCATTCAATATTATATTAGTTTCAGGTGGACAGCATAGTGATTAGACATTTATATTACTTATGAAGTGATCCCCCCAATAATGCCCACCTGACATCACATATAGTTTACTACAGTATTATTGACTGTTCACTAAACTGTACTTTATATCCCTGTGACTATTCTGTAACTGCCAATTTGTACCTCTTAATCCCTTCACCCCTCCCCCAGGCCCCAGCCCACTTGCCTTCTAGCAACCATCAGTTTGTTCTCCATATCCATGAGTTTGTTTCTGTTTTGTTTGTTCATTTATTTTGTTTTTTAGATCCCACACACAAGTAAAACCATATGGTATTTTTCCTTCTCTGTCTTATTTCACTTAGCATAATACTCTCTAGGTCCATCCATGTTGTCACAAACGTTAAGTTTCATTCTTTTTTATGGCCAAGTAATATTTCATTGTATATATGTACCACATTTTCTTTATTCATCTTTTGATTGGAGCATTTAATCCATTTACATTTAAAATAATTATTGATAGGTATGTAGTTATTACCATTTTATTAATTGTTTCCTGATTGTTTTTGTAGTTCTTCCCTGTTCCTTTCTTATTCTCTTGCTCTCTTCTCTTGTATGTTGATGACTTTCTGCAAAATCCATGTTGTATTTGGATTCCTTTCTCTATATTTCTTGTGTATCTCTTGTAGATTTTTGGTTTGTGGTTACCAGTTGCTTCATATAAACCAAGATATGTTTATAACAGTGTATTTTAAGTTTATGGTCACTTAAGTTCAAACACATTAAAAACGCACTACCACTTTTACTCACCCCTCTACCACGTTCATGTTTTTGTCATTATTTTTTACTTCTTTTGTGTTTGTGTATATCCCTCAATTTACTATTGTAATTACACATGATCTTCCTACTTTTGCCTTTTAACCCTTGCACTAGCTTTACTGCTGATTGATTCACTGCTTTTATTATGTGTTTGCCTACTTCAGTGAGATTTTTTTCTTTGTGATATTTTCTTATTCATATATTTTATTTGTTTTCCTTCTTCTTCTTAAAGAGGTCCCTTTAACATTTCTTGTAATACTCATTTGGTGGTGATGATGAACTCCTTCAGCTTTTTCTTGTCTGGGAAGCCCTTTATCTCTCTTTTAATTCTAAATGATAGCCTTGCTGGGTAGAGTAATTTTAATTGTAGCTCCTTGCTTTTCATCACTTTGAGTATTTCGTGCCAATCTCTTCTGGCCTGAAAAGTTTCTTTTGAGAAATTAGATGACAGTCTTATAAGAACTCCCTTGTAGATAACTGCTTTTCTCTTGTTGCTTTTAAGATTCTCTCTTTGTCTCTAACCTTTGGCATTTTAATTATGATGTGTCTTGGTGTGGCCCTCTTTGAGTCCATCTTGTTTGGGACTCTCTGCACTTCCTGGACTTCTATGTCTATTTGCTTCACCAGGTTAGGGAAGTTTTTCATCATTATTTCTTCAAATAGGTTTTTAATCCCTTGCTATCTCTCTCTTCTCCTTCTGGCACCCCTATAATATGAATGTTGTTACTCTTGATGTTGTCCCAGAGGTCCCTTAAACTCTCCTCAAATTTGGGTGGGGGTTTTTTTTTCGGATTCTTTTTTTCTTTTTGCTGTTCTGATTGGGTGTTTTCCACTACCTTGGCTTCCAAATTTGACCTTCTGCTTAATCTAATCTGCTGTTGATTCCATCTAATGGATTCCTCATTTCAGTTTTTGTAGTCTTCGTTTCTGACTGGTTCTTTTTTGTGTTTTCTGTCTCATTTTTTTGTTTCTTATCTCTTTGTTGAAGTTCTTACTGAGATCATCTAGTCTTCCCTGAAGTTCCTTAAGCATCCTTATAACCAGATTTGAACTCTGCATCAGGCAGATTGCTTGCCTCCATTTTGTTTAGTTCTTTTTTGGAGTTTTGTCCTCTTCTTTCATTTGAGACATGTTTCTTTGTCTCCCCATTTTGGCTGACTTCCTATGTTTCTATGTATTAGGTAGAGCTGCTGTATCTCCCAGTCTTGGCAGAGTGGCCTTATGTAGCTGGTGTCCTGTGGGGCCCAGTGATCCCATTTCCCTGTTCACCTGAGCCAGGTGCTCCAGGATGTCCTTTGTGTGAGTTGTGTGTGCCCTCTTGTTGTAGTTGAGCCAGATTGCTGTTGGCATATCAGTAGGTGGGATTGACCCGCAGGCTGACTGGCTATGAGGAGAGGCTGTGACTACAGCAGATAAGCTGTTGTGCAGGGGCTGACCCCACAAGGTGGGATTTGCTTTGGCAGGACTCTGGTGCCTGCTGAGTCCACCCTTTGGGTGTGTCATTTGTGGCACTAATTGGGTGGTGTTCTGCTGTGGTCTGAAGGTAGCCACGAAGCGTGTTGGTTCTGGGGCCTCTTGGGGGGGCTCTGGTACAGGCCAAGGTCAGTCACTACCTGCGCCTGGCCTGGGGCCACCTGGTAGGAGCTACAAAGTGATCTTCAGTTGGTAGCTGCCTATGCTGGGCTTGGAGGCACTTGGGAGTGGTTATACTGTGAACCAAGGCCAGCTGCCATTAGTGCCAGGCTTGGGGCTGCTTAGCAAGTGGAACAGGGCACACCAAGGCCAGCTGCTGCTTGTTTAGGGTTTACGGACATTTGAGAGATTTTAGGAAAGTCCACAGCACAGCCCCAGACTGGCCGCTTGTGTGGATTAGACTGAAAGAAGTTCAAGCAGGGCATGTGAATTGGGTGGGACAAGCTCTCAGAGAATCACCAGGGTGGGACAAGGGCAGTGTTAGCCAGGTTGACGGAGACTCAGATTTGGCATGTGCGCGCGCACGCGCCACACACACACACACACACACACACACACACACACACACACACACACCCTGCTCTTACAGGCTGTGTGTGGGGAAGGCTCAACAAAGGAACAATGGTGCCTGCCAGCACTTTAGTCCAGGAGAGAGCTGCCCCTCCAGCCCTCGCCTTGAAGCCAGACAATTCAGTTCCTCCCATATGTCCCTGGCGCTTTTTAAGCTGCTGTCCCTTCTCTGGAGCTTAGGGTGAGTGTTTGTGAGTGAACCTGTGCTCGGGCCCTTTAAGAGGACGCCTGGGCTTACAGATGCTCTCCGTCTCATCCGAAATCCCTGGTGATTTTCGCAGCCACGTGTTATGAGGACTCCTCTTCCCAGCACTGATGCCCCGTTTTGGGGAACCCAGTGTGGGGCTGGGACCGCCTATTCCCAGCAGGGACCTCCACAGCAGAGAAATCCCTCCTGATTCTGAACCACAACATGTGGGTGGAGGGCCAGCCCTTTTCTGTCTCTGCCCCTCCTACCAGTCTCCATGTGGCTTCTTCTTTATATCCTTAGGTATAGGACTTTTGTTCAGCCAGGCTTCCGGTGGTTCTCAAGAGTGGTGGTTCTACAATTTAGTTGTAATCTTGATGTAGTCATGGGAGGAGGTGAGCACAGTATTTACCCACTGCCATCTTGACCCAGGGCAGCTTTGTTGTAGAAGAAGCCCAGCCAAGGCTGTTTGTTGCCAGCAGGCCACAAACATGTGCTAGAGTGGAAAAGATAAGTAGACAATAGAGTCTTAGGTATAAAGTTACCTCCCCCACCCGACTCCACAGTGCGGCTGCCTCCCTAAAGTTAACAGCATCCAACTTGTAGATCTTGCCTATTAATATATTTATTAGCCTGCATATTTGATAGTCACTCGGGCTTCCTGAGGAAAGTACAGGCAGGAGTTTGCCAAAAACGTACCCTGGTTGGAAAAAGTTTCCTTAATTGTTGGCTGCTTGCCATGCTGCAGGGCCTGGTGCATTTGGCTCCTCCCAGAGGGCGGCTGGCTTTGTATGCAGTGCGCATGGCACCCTGAATCTTCCCCTAATTGCTTTGCACAGGGTAGCCAAGTACAGCATGGCGGCTGAGGAATAAACCCACATTTTTCTTTGCAGCTTTTTGATTAGGAAATCACAGGGACCTGGAGCCTATGTTTCATTGGGGAGCGTTTTCCCCTGTTAAATCTGGACTGTTTCAGGTTGTTAAAATGCTATCATTGTAGCTGGCAGTGTTGTCATGGTTCCCTATACGTGGTCATGCCCTTGCTTTGGCTGAAGACCTCTTTAGTTACCATTTAATTTTACACAAAGACCAGATAAGCTATGGCATAGAGTTAGATGAGCTGGCCCATCAGAGGGTCAGCTCATCCAACTCTATGCCATAGCTTATGAATGTATAGGGTGAAACTTTTTTTAAAAATTCCAAACTCATTCTAAAAGATGTGTGTGTGTGTGTGTGTGTGTGTGTGTGTGTGTGTGTGAGAGAGAGAGAGAGAGAGAGAAAAATTTGGAAAGTTACCCTCCCTTCCCAACAAAACCAAAATGGAAGAAAATGTAGTTTTTGCCGCTAAGATGTGTACCACTGTTACCATATTGGGATTAGCTTTCCAGGCTTTTCTTTTTTGCATAGGTATACACTTTTTAATATAAAACTGTGTGTACTGCTTTTATCTTGATTTTTCCCCCACTTAATATGTGATGAACACTTGCCCATCATCACATTTTTCCTCCTAACCCAATATCCAAATATGTCTGCAGACTGCAAGCAAGCTATTACAGGCATAAAGTCGCCTTGTGGGATGATGCTGTCATCTCAGTTAGGGCCTCATGGCTTCAGGTTTGGGGGCCCCAATCACATTCTTTAAATATTCTCAGAGGTGGCAGGTTGGCTTTGATTTTTAAAACAAGCCAATAATTTTCCACACCCCAGTGTCGTATCCTGGACAAGGCCAAACTTGAGATGTGGCCATAGCAAATGAGATTAGCGTTTCTGGGTGATTTGTAGGGGAGGAAAGGGGTTGAGAGTACATGTTGATTGGCCCTCTGTGCCGACTTCACGAGGCTGTGTACTTGAAAGCCAGCTCTAACCTCTACGTGAACGTGTTGTAAGCGTGGCATGGTCCTCACACCTTGGGGGCTTGGGGGTATCGGAATGTGCTAAGGAGCTTGTAAAAATGCCCATGAGGCCCGGATTCATGGGGACATGGGGGAGAGATGGTCAAAGGGGACATGAACCTTATCTGGAATTGTAGACACTGCTCGTTTCCTACCCAATACCTATGCCTCGTCTCTCCTTGGTTTTGTTTGGGGTGGTATGTGCCCAGATAAAAATTCTTTTACACAGTCTCCCTGGCAGCTAAGAGTGATCATAGGAGACAATTCTGGCCTATGAGATGAAGGCATAAGCCCCTAAGAGAGCACTCCTTCATAAATAAAATGGCAAAACCCTTTGGTCCTTGTGGCTTCTTCCTGCCCGTTTCACAGACTCTGCCTGCTGGAGCAGCAGCTGCCTTGCAGTTACAGAGGTGGAGCCACAGGCCAGTGATGGCAGAGTGAGAAGACAACAAGATCCTGGGTCCTTCATGCCATCCTTGAGCGGCTGCTGCAGCCCTGTTCTGCCTGCTTCTAGATTTGCTCTCAGTCCATGAGAAAAAGAACCTCCCCATCTGTTTAAGTGGCTGTTAGGTTTTTTAAAATTGCTTGCAGCTGAATGCAATCATAACTGATAAGGTAATGTTTTAATATTTTACAAGGGAAAAGTGTATTTACATATTGTATAATTAAAAATGAAAAATAATTTAAATCCCCACAGATTTCTAGGCCCCATATCAGACTCACTGAAACAGAATCTTTGGGGATGGGACTCACGTATCTGTATTTTAAACAAACTCCCAAATGATTCTGATGCACAATAAAATGGGAGACTCATTTTCATAGGCAGTAATAATATTATCCCCATTGTATATATGAGAACAGGGGGGACCAAGGAGGCTAAACAACTCTATCCAATATCTTTAAGTGAGATTTGCCTCCAGTCCTATCTGGCTCCAAAGCGCTCCTCCCACCCCAGCGAGGTCTGCCTTTCTTCCTACAACACAGCCACAGTGCTTCTGAAGGGAACTCCAAAACAGAAGATTCAGAACTGTTCTGGACACACTTTTACACTGCTGTCCAGGGACAGCATCACTGCAATGCACATATCCCCAGGAAATGGAGAGCTCGGTGGCATGTTTGTTCAAATGTGGACTCACAAGTTCTTAGTCTTGTCTTCTGCTTTTGAAACAAAAATTCTTTGAAATCTGTTTTTTCCATAGACTTTCTAGGGTTAAGTCACTTAAGAGTTACTAGAATATCTCACCCATGAAAGGTAATAATGGTTGTTTTATGAATGTGAAAGACATATAGCTTGTAAGTGCTAGAATAGTCTCTTGTGAGTTATTGGAACTCGCAGTATTCATGTTATACCAAATTAGCCATCAAGGGCTGATAGATTTTATCTGTAGTTCATGAAGGCATTGGCCAGTGCTGTACATTCATTACAATTACATACACACCAGCTTGCCTGGAGTAGGATCTTTGGGTAAGGTGGCCACCTCAGGTTGTAATAATGTGAAGCACATGGGTATTTGGAGAACTGTGTGATAAGAATGGCTGTCTGATGGGGAAGATGATCTTTACTGTGTGAACAGGAAGTCAGTGTCCTTGAGGCCCCCAAGGGGCTGGCAGCATTGCCCGGATACAGTGTGGCCTAGGGGTTAGGAGCTTTGTGTTCTGGACCTGGTCTGGCCCGAAGCCACACGTGTCAGGATCTCTTATATACGAAATTCCAAATAGCCAGACTCCCAGACACCTCGCTGTTATTGGGGTCCTCCTATGTGTAAAGCATTCTGGGAGGTGCTTCTGGATATTGCCTTCAAAGAGCTCCTTTTCTGTGGAGGAGAGAAGACAGATACCAAGTCCCAATAGCTATTACAATAGCAACTAGTGCCATCCCCACTTCTGAGGGTTGTCCTGTGCCACGCCTCCACAGATGTTCATTCTGACAAAAGCTTTGCAAGGTGTAGGTATTATTATTATTCCTGCTCTATAGATAGAGAAACTGAGGGTCAGAGAGATTTAGTTACATGCTCAGGGTCACATAGCCAGTAAACAGCAGAATCAAATTTGAGCTCAGGCCGGGCGGCAGCTCTGTGTGACTTTGCCTGCATGGTGGTCTGCCCTAGGGGGTAGCAGGGGTGTGAGAAGTGTGGTGGGAGGGGACCTCTTTTGACTGGGAGAATTGGGAACTCTTTGTAGAAGAGGCAGCATTTAAAGAGTTTAGGTGATTAAAGATAAGTATGAGACCAGCCAGAGTATGTTCTGGGAATAAGGAGGAGTCTGGTTTGATTGAAATGTGTATTTCCTTGTGGGGGAGGGGCAGGAAGAAGGAAATGAAGCTGGGAAAGTAACAGAGACAAATTGTGAGGGATACTCAACTCCAGGTTAAGTTATAGGAAGAACATTTTATATGTTATGTAAAACTGTTTTGAAGATGTTATATATTGTGCTGTTCATTGTTCTTTAATATAAGAATGACTGCAATAAACTCATCTCAAAATGTAGTGTCAGGAAACAAAATCCCCACACACACACACACACACAGTACAATGTCTTTTATTCTGCCTTTAATCAAAAAGTGAGGACTGTGGGGCCG
>NW_017731614.1:1592871-1594298 GCF_001890085.2 Hipposideros armiger | reverse complement strand
ACTACAGCAACTTGTCTGTTCCCCTTCCCCCAATTCCCCAGCACTGTTCCCATCCCCCCAATTCCCCAATAAAAATCTTTAAAAAAAAAAAGTGAGGACTGTGGAACTCGTTGTCTTTCCCTTTTTGCCAAGGCTACCAGGAAGCCCAGGCTTGATTTAATGTCTCATTGTACTACCTTATCTCCCAGGCTTGGTAAAAAAAAAAATTCACCTTTTATTCTATGTGGTTTCTAGTCTTCCTTTTACTTTATTTTATTTACCTTGGGTACAAATTATTATTAAAAACTTCCTTAAATTCCTTTTGGAGGTAGGTAGGATATCCTTTAAACATGTTTTAGTACTTGGTAAGAAGAAACTTAGATGGACTATCTTGCGTTACCATAGGGAGAAGCAATAAGGGGCTAGAATAGGGCAGCCATGTCATCAAAGCTTTCTTGGCACATTGATGAGCTGCTTGCAAGAGACTGCTGGGAAGGGCTTTTATCTCTCAGGCAAGGGATGGAATTAGGTTCTGGGAGCCCCCAGAATTGTGGACTATCCAGAGGGGCTGCCAGGTGTGTGCATGCTTTGGGGGCCCTCTGAAACCCTCCTTACTCCTACCAAGTTTGAAGTCATGTCCTTAACATGCCCAGACCACCCTTTCTTTCACTTTCACAGGAGTTTCTGATTTGATCATTCTCTAGGACCACCGGGACCACTACTTTGACTCTTACTAGGAAAATGGACTAATATTTGTCGGTAATTCTCTGTACCGCATTGTTGGGAGCATTTAAGGAAACCCTCAGTGAAAAGACTCTGCATAATGAGTAGAGTCAGCATCCCAGACCAACAAGAAGAGGCTGACCCAGGGTCCGATGGCCTTGAGGACATCCTACGTGGCGGTCTCCTTTCTGAAGGTCCAGAGCAGAGTGTGTTAGCTGTGGCGCTCGTGCCCCTGTGTGCTTAGGCCTGAGCTCTGCCTCTCTGCTGGTGGCCTTCAGGAAGTCAAGGGCCCTCCCCAGGGAGCCGCTGCATCTCACTCTCTGTAGTCGCCTCAGACACCTACAGAGCAGCCGCTTGCTGCTCCCAAAATTCACGTTGTGTTTAGGTTTTTAAAGTGTTCTTATTAACTACGACAGCTGAGGCATCTGAGGTGCTCTAGGGCAGGCGTGGTATCTGACTTAGGTCACGGGCTTGTGATGAACCTATTGAAAGTGCAGAATTGCATGTGTGTGCACTTTTCTGGAAAGGCCTTACCAGATTCTCAAAGGGAATATACTGTTCCTTTCATGTTTTATCCAAGAAGAGTCAAGAACGACTCTGAAAAATGACCTCCTACGGCTTTCTTCCCAACATTTTTTTTTTTTTTAAGATTTTTATTGGGGAATTGGGGGGATGGGAACAGTGCTGGGGAATTGGGGGAAGGGGAACAGACAAGTTGCTGTCGT
>NW_017731614.1:1582511-1592136 GCF_001890085.2 Hipposideros armiger | reverse complement strand
CGTTGTCACTGGCCCTCATATGTGGGATCCGAACCGGGGCCCTCTGGGGTCCCAAGCCAGCTCTTAACCAACACGCCACTAGGCCGGCCCCCAACATTCTTGAATATCCTTATCAAAACCACTTCCCTAAAGCCAGCCACTCACAGCAGCTGTGAGCAGCAGGGACACAGAGACCTCCAGACAGACACCCAGGGTGGGAGACCTGTCAGCCCGGAGGACACAGCGGACTGTGCAGCCGCCTGCAGAAGCCCTTGAAGCTCAAGCGCAGCTTCCAGCGTGGATGCGCAGTTCCTGTCCTCCTAGCCTGGGCTGAGCAGGCCACGGCTTCTGTGTTCCCCCCGGGGCCCCTGCCCCTGCCCTTTCCCCGCTGAACCCGCTGCTGACAGCAGCCGTGCAGTGTTCCCCTTTCCAGTGGCCGAGGGTAGGCCTGTGCTCCAAGCGGTCCTTGGGGAATAGCTCCCGACTTGGTATTAGGAGCCATAGCGATGAAACTCATGACAAGCTCGCAGAACAAAATTAGATTTTTCTCCGTGGTCCAGCAAGGATCTGGACTGGAAATCGCTTGGTTGTGTTTTGCCTCACTCTCTTCCCAAGTCCGCAGTTGCAAAAGCACTTTGTGAATCAGAAATGGAAGCATTGTTCTCTGGTAATCACTGAGGAATGCCTTTCCTGAATGGCTACAGTGGGGATGAATAGCTCTACAGAAAAAAGCCTAACAAAACCTAAGACATTTACAGCAGCATTTATTTTCTGTTCTGTTGGACAAGCATGTGTTGAAGTCCTACTGTGTGCTGGTAGAAGGCTTGTCTTTCGGTGAAGGCAGGTCTGTGAGGAGCCATGACACTGCGGCGGGGGCTGTAGGAGAATCAGCAATGGAGGCCTGTGGTCTCAGAAGAGCACGTTAATTCAGCTGTTGTCTGCGCACGCACCATGGTTGAACAGGGCCTCAGAGGGGGGGCAGCAGGGCTGAGGGTTAGAGCAAGGCCCTGTGTTCTCTTTGCCTCGCGGTGATTGGTATGCACGTCAGTGTTCACGCTGCCTGTGTTTCACTTAGCATTCCTATACCGATTTCCACCTAGCGACTTGGCCAAAGTATTTATCATTTTTAAAAGCCATGTAGCATTTTTTGCTTTACTGATGTACCCTTGTTGCTCAGCCACCCTCTTATTTGTTGGGAGCAACAGAGTGTTTCTCAATTAGGCATCTTTGCAGAATCAGCCCTCCCCTCCCCTCAGCTTATTTCCTTAGGGGTATATTGCTGGGTCACAGTTATGAATGGTTTTATGCCTCTATTACCATTTTTTTTCTTTTTATTATGGAAAATTTCAAACATGTGCAAAAGGAGAAAGACTATTATGATGAATTCGCATGTGTTTATCAGGCAGTTTCAACAATTATCAACTCATGGCAGTTTTAGTTCATCTACAGCCCCACACACTTCAATCCTAGATTATTTTTCAGTAAACCCCAGACATCATATAATTTCATCTAAAAATACCCAAGTGTGTGTTTCTAAAGGATAAGGAATCTTTTAAAAAGTATAACCACAGCTTCATTATCCCATTTAAAAACACTGTTTTTCTAATATGATAAAACATCTAGTCATCCAACTGAAAGTTTAAGATTCCCTGGTGTTCTCTGTGGGCATTCTCAAGATGCTGGTTGCACCAGCCTCTTCTCTACCCCGAGGCTGGGACTCTTTCCAGAGCAGGGTGCTCTGCCTTCAGGTCCAGGCCTGGGAGAGGGAAGGAGGAAGGGCGACCTCCGCCGGGGTCTCTACTACCTTCCCCGTGTGGTTTGTGCTGCACAGGGTGGTGGGTACTATCCACAGCTACTCAGATTTCCTTGGGAAACCTGGCTGCAGCACTACATCCACATACTGGCTTGACTGGGGAGCGATGGGCCGAAAACATCAGGCTCCTCCCTTAGGACTCCACCCTACTGAAGAATGAAATATCGTGATGCTGTTTCTTTGGTGCTGAAGAAACTGGATAGTTTCTTTTTCTACAATACAGTAAAAATACCAAGGTGCTAGAAAAATGCCTATTCCCACTGGATTGTGAACATCTTATTTACATGTTTCCCTTGGCAAGCTCTGTTTGGTATTGTTCAAGGTGACCCAGCTAGAACTACTGTTGAAAGTCGCATTGTCATTGATAAGTTATACAACCTGTGTATGATGAGTCCGTTAGCTCTGAATATCATACAAGTAGTGTACATGCTTGCGTTGGATCTCTTCTTCCTATTAAATATGGTTGCATTTCAATGTAATCTCCCAGTTTGTTCTCGCTGTTGCTACTCCTGATTTTTCCATGTTGATGGATAGGAGCAATTTCCCAGATGATTCAGAGCCCTGCTGCTTTTCGCTTTGGAATGCAAATTGCGTGTGTATATTATGTCTGCCTCTCTCCTGTGCCAACCTGGACTGGCTCTCAGCTTGGTTCTTCACAACTAGCTGGTGGTGAAAAAACAAATCATGGTAGCCCACTCTAGGACAAGGGGGAGCTGATAGGGAGGCCTGGTTAGGATGCAAATGTCTTTTCAAAGGTATCGGGGTTAGAGGGCTTTTATCCTTAGGGAAAAGAGCCCTTATAGTCAAAAGGCGCACTTATGTTCAGAACAGCCTTAGCCCCTGTGCCTATCTACTTTTGATGGAAGGATTAAATAACTGGGTTTTAGTTTGGGTTATGAGTTTGCCATTTTATTCTTAGTCTTTTGTAATGCGATATTCTTTTCCTTCTTTATAAAACAATAGTAATGGACAAAAATTTTAAAGATTTGCCTCTAAACCAAATACACATTGACTATTTTCAGTTTTTACATTTCTCTTCCAGGCATCCATTTTTTAAAAAACAATTTTGTGTCTTGTGTTCTTTACACCATTACTAAATATTTCTATATGTTTTAATGATTACTTAAAATGGCTATATAATATTCAGTTGAGTTGATATATACCATAATTTACTTAGCTGTCACTTTTGTTTTTCTTTTTTTTCTTTTAAGATTTTTATTGGGGAATTGGGGGGATGGGAACAGTGCTGGGGAATTGGGGGAAGGGGAACAGACAAGTTGCTGTCCTTTTGTTCTTCAGTCTAGTTGTGGAGGACGTTGCTTCACTGGCCCAAGTTGGCACCATCATTGCGCTCTTCCCGGGGCAAGGCAGATCAGTCGCTGGCTTCTGGATGGCCGCTCACGGCGGCTGCTAGCTACACACGGTAGCCCATGGCAACCCACTGCAGCAGTGGCTGCAGCCTACGCTGACACTGGCGACTCACAGCAGCCCAGCTCCAGGTTGAGCTGTTCTTCAGCATTTTAGCTGTAGAGGGCAGTGTCACTGGCCCTCATGTGTGGGATCCGAACCGGGGCCCTCTGGCGTCCCACGCCAGCTCTTAACCATCACGCCACTCGGCCAGCCCAGCTGTCACTTTTCTATATCCTATTTGAGACATTTAAGAATTTTAAATAATTCTGTATTGAACATGTGTGTAGCTTTCTCCCCTTTTTTCCAACAGCTTTATTGAGATATAACCCACATACCATGCAGTTCACCCAGTTCAGGTGTACAATTCGATGGTTTTTACTCTATTCACACAGCTGTGCCACCATCACCAGTCAATTTTAGAGCATTTCCATCACCCCACACCCATTAGCAATCACCCAGCCCTAGACAACCACTAATCAATCTACTTTGTCTCTATAGATTTGCCTATTCTGGATATTCCCTATAAATGGAATCATAAACCTGTGGTCTTTTTTCCCCCATTTAAAATATTGTGATAAAATATACATAACAAATTTGGCCATTTTAGCCTTTTTTAAGTATATAGATCGGTGGCATTATGTACATTCAAATGTTGTGCAACCATCGCCATCATCTTCGCCCAGAACTTTTTCACCTTCCTGAACTGAAATTCTGTGGCCATTTAACACTAACTACCTTATTCTCCGCCCCAGCCCCTGTCAAGACCCATCTACTGTCTGCCTTTATGAATGTGACTCCTAATATAACTGCAGTCATACAGCACGCGTCCTTTTGTGTTTGGCCTGTTTCACTTGTCACAACATTTTCAAAGTTTATCCATGTTGCGGCACATATCAGAACTTCATTTCTTTTTATTGCCAAATACTAATCCATTGTATGGATAGACCATATTTTGTCTATCTATTCGTGGACATTTGGGTTGTTTCAACTTTTTGGATATTAGAGTAATGCTGCCATGAGCATTTATGTACAAGTTTTTGTGTAGACATGTTTTCATGTCTCTTGGGTGTATATACCTGAGTGGAATTGCTGGGTTTTTCTTTGAAAGATTTCTTTAAGCTGAGTCCTAAAGAGATGATGAGACCTAAAGGAAAAGATCCTTGTATGACATGACACTTGATATCTATTGCCCAAGTTGTTTATCCATGGGGTTCTTAAACGTGTGCTGTCTTTAATAATGTGATGTTCTGGTTTCACTGCAACCATCCAAGCAGTGGGTATTATTCTTTTAAAAGTGTTAATTTAAGAGTAAGAATTTAACTTTGTTGTTTCAACATGGGAGGTTTTTTATATACTATTAGTTGCTATTCCTCCTAAGACGAGCCTCTGGATGGGAAAACCAGCTAATATTTGAGCTTTACTCTGACGGGATGCTTTTGACTGCTCCCCACAAATGCCTTTGAATACTGCAAGGCTGTGATGGTGGCAGGGAGAGTGTTTCTCTTCACCAGTTCTGAAGGACAGCTCTTTGCAGGAGTTAGTCAAAGCACTCTGGCTTTGCTGAGCACAGCAGGCGTGAGCCCTGGGGAACTTTGGGGATGTTTTCTCCAGGCTTGGAATTTTGTAATTGCTCTTTGAGGCTGAAAGGAGACCTTCCTTTTTATACTGGCTCACAGTGATGCCTGCGGTCCCTGGCTGGTCTAATAGGCTGATTGGTGCCTGGTCAACAGATTACAGCCCTGTCGCAGTCTATCTGCCACACTAGGAGGGACTTAGGATGGCCTCCCCAGTTTCTGCCTGGAGGCTGCAGTAAAAGCCTGGGAGGCAGCCACTTTCCCTTTTGCCTTCCCGACACGAATTCAGTCTTTCCTGAAGTCCAGCACACATAATGCTTGTGTTAAGAATTGTAGTTCCTATTTATTGTACATTCACCATGTACCAGGTCCCTTATTTTGGGTTTTATATCACTAATTCATTTTATCTTCTTGACTATCCTGATGAGGAGGTACGACTATCTTGCTCATTTTATAGATGACTAAACTGAAGTTCAGAGAGGTTAAGAAATCTGCCCAGGGTCAAATGATGCATCAAATCCATGCCCTTGACCAAGTGCTGTCCTGTCTACTTTTTTCACTGAGCAGTGATGATAACCGTCCCCTGCTTCCTGCTGGCAGTCTTTGCTCCAGCACAGCCCCCACACTGTTACCAGAGTGATCTGTCTCACACGCAAATACTGTTGTCACTCCTGTTGGAAAGCCCCTTCCATTGGCTCCTGACAGAAAATGAAAGGCCTCTCCCCAGCTGGTGTCCTCTCGCTGCTTCCCTTCCCCACAGCCCAGCGTGCCCAGCCCAGTCCCTGCAGGCCTTCAGAGCTCTGCTCAGCCAGTCCCTCTGCGAGCCCCTGCCCTGCCATTTTACCAGGTCCTCTCCTTGGCTTTCCAGACCCTGCTCTCCCCCCATTCAGCGTGATTCATTATTCCTCTGTCATCTGTTGGCCCATGAGTCTTTTTTCCGCACCCTCTTATTATAACACTCATTACATTGTGTGCTGGCTGCTTGTTTGTGGGTCCCTGCCTGCTGACTTCCGTGGGCAGGGGCCCATCTTGCTTATTGTTCTGTCCCTCCCTAGCACAGTGCCTGGCAGGGAGAGGCTGCTCAGTGAACGTTTTCTCACTGAACTGGGAAGCCTTTGGATGGCCTTTGTGGTCCCCCCTCCCCAAGGACTGGCGTTTAAGTCTCCTCTGACTCTGTCTGTGTCTGTGATCAGGAGCAGCCCAACCGAACCTGGGGCTGGGGCGTGCACAGCAAAATTTGCAGGCATACCTCATCTTTTCTTTCAGAGAGCACATGAGCAAGGTGAACAGCCCCTAAGAGGCACCCTGGGGAAAGAAGAAATTGGCAGCATATCCGCTCTGCTTTAATGCAGCTCTAAGCTGAGCACCAGCTCCCAGGGGACCTTTTATCTTCCAGTCAACTTGCCCACCTGCCTAGCTGCGAGAGAGCAGCGCTGCACCGTTCTCCTGGCCTGGGCCTGGCTCCTGCAGGCCCCTCCTCCCCCAGTTGCCCACTGTCACCCCAACCCCAAATATGTGTCTTCCCCCCACTCCTCTCTCGCATGCTCATTTACTCCTCACGTAAAATAGTCCCTTTAGTAAAGATGGGACAACATCAAACCGGTGGCTTTGCGTGCAGAGAACACACCCCAGATGCATTTTAAATCTGTGGATTCCCCTCAAGGGAATTCCAGTTAAAAAAGAACTTGGCTCAGCAGCCTCGGGCCTGTGTGGCTAACAAGCTTCTATTTTCTCTGTTGTTTGGCTGGCCTGAAGGGCTCCTTTGTTTGGGGAGTGGGAGGATGTGTGTCCTAATTAGGCCGAATGTGGAATTGTGGCTCCTACAGAGCTGCCCTTTGGAACTGAGCACGCCAGACAGGAGAGTAAGTTAGTAGTGATTTTCATGTGAGTTTGTCAATCTTTAAAGAAAGTAGAAGATTCAAAAGAGGGAACATAAATGCAGTATGGTATTCTGGATTGGCTCCTGGACAAAAAAGGGCATTCGTGGAAAAACTGGAGAAATCTGAATAAAGCTGGAGTTTAGTTAATTGTCCTGTGCCAGCGTTCGTTTTCAGTTCTGACAAATGAACGATGGTTATATAAGAATTAGGAGAAAGGGAGAAGGGCATATGGGGGCCCTTTATACATCTTTGCAACTTTTCAGTAAATCTAAAATTATTCCAATGTTGAAAGTTTACTAATAATGAAAGAAGAAGGGAAAAAGGCCCATCCAGCAGTAATTTGACTTGACCTTCCTCAGCACTGTCTTCTGCACTTTTTATCCCAGGGTTTTTTAGCCTTCACCTGCAAAATCAGGAGGGTAGGCTGCATCTAGAACTCTGGACCGGCTTGCTCGTGGAGCAGGGTCTTCTGCCCCCGCCCCCACCCTCTATTTGGGGATGAGTTGGGGCCAAGGCTGGGTCTACCAGGAAGACCTGGGTCACATGGTTGGTAGCACTGCTACTTGCCATCTGTGCAGTAAGACTGGTCAACAATTTGGGGTTCCCGGCCGGCTGAGTGGTGCATTGGTTAAGAGCTGGCTTGGGACACCAGCTCTGAGCAATAAGGCCCAGGTTCGGATCCCACATGAGGCCAGTGACACTGCCCTCTACAGCTAAGATGGTGAGCAACAGCTCGACCTAGAGCTGGGCTGCCATGAGTCTCCGGCGACAGCGTAGGCTGCAGCCCCTGCTGCAGCAGGCTGCCATGAGCTACCATGAGTGGCCGGCAGCCAGCATGAGCTGCCAACAGCCGCCGTGAGCGGCCGGCCGTCCAGAGACCGGCGACCTATCTACCTCACCCGGGAAGAGTGCAGTGATAATACCAACATGGGCCAGTGAAGCAACGTCCTCCACAACTAGACTGAAGAACAAAAGGACAGCAACTTATCTGTTCCCCTTCCCCAAGTCCCCAACGCTGTTCCCCTCCCCCAATTCCCCAATAAAATCTTTTAAAAAAATTATTATTTAAAACAAACCAAAAAAAAACAAAACAAAAAACAATCTGGGGGTCGTTTTCTTCACCCATTAGAAGGGGGATCACCCATTAGAAGAGGGAGAAGAGATGATTCAATAGGATAATATATGTGAAGAACTCAGCCCAGATAGAATGTTGTGCTTGGCAAACATTGGTTTTTCATTCTCCCTCTGCTACTCCATTTTTTGGGGAAAGAAATGAGTGCTACTTCCTTACAGACTTGAGAACAGTGGTTCAGTGGCAACTTTGAGGCCAGTAAGCTGCCAGTGGGAAGCTGGCAGCCACACCATGTCCCCTGTCCCTCACATACCCCGGTTCCAGAGGTCCAGGAAGTGTGACATCTGTTTTGAGTAACTCCTGAGGAATCCTCCTATTAGATGGCCTCTGAGACTCTTGGAGTTTTGACATTTGGATTCCTCCGAAAATTGTGCTGTGCCTGTTTCTTCATCTTGCTGGTAGGCCAGGCCATTTGAGGGCTTCCTTCTGGTATGGGAGCCCCTGTGCTGCTTCTGGGCATGGAGCTCTCAGGCTCAGAAACCCAGAAATCAGGAAGGCTGGAGATGTCTGCAAGCTCTGAGGGCATTGAATCTGCTGGACATAGCTTCTGAGTGGCTGTTTACCTGTAGGTGGCAGTGGTGACACAGGAATGCTGAAGGTGGAGACCTGAGGGCAGGGCTGCCAGAAGCCCTTTTGTAAAAGCTGTAGTAATAATGAAAGTATTACTACATGAAATGAAAAGAATGTAGTAATAATGATGATTACCACGGCCTGTGGAGGAATGTTACTCTGGTAGAGGCTTTGCAGAACTAGGACTTAGCAAAGTCTGAGTTCAAGCTCCCATCTCCCACCCCCCGCCCCAGTGTGATGCCCGTTTCCCCAGGTTCTGAGTCCAAAGGGAGGAGACATCGCTGGCGGATGGTTTGGAAGGAGGCTCTGCAGGAGAGAGAGGATTGGAACTAAGCATGGGCAGGCAGGCTGGAGTGAAGGCCTTCGCACCAGAGAGGTCTGAGGTTATTTCCTAGGGCTGGAAGCACAGACACAGGCCCCATGGCTTACAGTCTTCCAGATCCTGATGCGGCCCTGCTCTCACCTCCAGCAGGTAACCTCCTTTCCTGTAGAATGATGGCGCATGTGCATCTTCTCTTCAGCTTTGTTTGCTTTCAGTGTATGATTGGGTTTTGCAAAGTATACATAAGCCCAAGGATGTCCACTTTCATCACTTCTATTCAACACAGTATTGGAAGGTCTAGCCAGAGCAATTAGAGAGGAAAAAGAAAGAAAAGGCATCCAAATGGGAAAGGAAGAAATAAAATTATCTCTGTAGGTGATATGACCTTGTGTGTAGAAAACCCTAAACATTTCATGAAAAACACCGTTAGAACTAATAAATCCAGCAAAATTGCTACATACAAAATCAACACTCAAAAATCAGTTGCGTTTCTATACACTTAACAATGAACAATCCAAAAAGGAAACTAAGAAAACAATTCCATTTACAATACCATCTAAAAGAATAAAATTCCTAGGAATTGGGCTGGCCGAGTGGTGCGATGGTTAAGAGCTGGCTTGGGATGCCAGAGGGCCCCGGTTCGGATCCCACATATGAGGGCCAGTGACACTGCCCTCCACAGCTAAGATGCTGAAGAACAGCTCAACCTGGAGCTGGGCTGCTGTGAGTCGCCTGCGACGGTGTAGGCTGCAGCCTCTGTGGCAGTGGGTTGCCATGGGCTATCGTGTGTAGCCAGCAGCCAGTGTGAGCGGCCAGCAGTGAGCAGCCGTCCAGAAGCCAGCGACTGATCTGCCTCGCCTGGGAAGAGCGCAATGATGTTACCAACTTGGGCCAGTGAAGCAACGTCCTCCACAACTAGACTGAAGAACAAAACGACAGCAACTT
>NW_017731614.1:1549209-1581861 GCF_001890085.2 Hipposideros armiger | reverse complement strand
TATATATATATATATATATATATATATATATATATATATATATAGAGAGAGAGAGAGAGAGAGAGAGAGAGAGAGAGAGGGAGAGAGAGAATGACAAAATGACAATGACAGTACTACCTCCAGTGATTTATATTGGGATTGACTCAATGCAATCCCAATTCAAATCTCACGAATGTTTTTTTGGTTTTTTTTTTTGTTGTTGTTGTTTTTCAGAAATAGTAAAAGCAATCCTAAAATTCATGTGGAATCTCAAGAGACTCCAGATAGCCAAAAGAACCTTGAAAAAGAAGGACACAGTTGGAGGACTCACACTTCCTGATTTCAGAACTTATCAAAGCAGTGTGGTACTGGCATAAGGACAGACATGTAAACAAATGGAGTGGAAAGAATAAAGGGCTTGGAAATAAACCCTCTCATATATGGTCAATTGTTTTTTGACAAGGGTGCCAAGACCATTCAAGGGGGAAAGGAGAGTCTTTTCAATAATTGGTGCTGGGAAAGCTGGATATCCACATGCAAAAGAATGAAATTGGACCCTTACCTTAAAATGGTAAATTTTATGTATACTTTACCACAAAATCACAAAAAGAAAGAAAGAAAAAGCATACGTAGATCGACGTTGTATCAGAGTAGTGGGGGTCTGGGGGTGAATGGGTGGGACTGGAGATCATGCGGGCTGTCACCTCATTTGACAGGAACCCTAAGGCCCAAGAAGGAAGGGGATAAATAACCCAAGAGCTCAGGACCATCAGTGGCAGAGCCAGAGCTGGAACCAGGGTCACCTGAACCCCCGCTCCCCTCTGGGCCTTGAGCTCCACGAGGGCTGGAACAGGGCTGTCTTGCCCTGACTGTGCCCAGTGCCCAGCACTTGACAGCTGTGGAGCCCATTTGTGCCAGCTGTCT
The DNA here is from genome assembly GCF_001890085.2 of Hipposideros armiger. Classification (NCBI taxonomy): domain Eukaryota; kingdom Metazoa; phylum Chordata; class Mammalia; order Chiroptera; family Hipposideridae; genus Hipposideros; species Hipposideros armiger. Next base: position 1,580,958 of record NW_017731614.1, on the reverse strand, counting down.
GACTGTTGGCATTCCTTCCTGAGTTAGGATTCCCAGTCCTGGCTGCACGTTGAACCTCCCAGGGAGCTTTTAGAGCACACCAGTACCTGAGCCTTGTGCCCCAGAGGTTCTGATTGGAAGTAAAGGGTGGGACCCAGGCAAGAATTGTTTTTAAAGGCTCCCTGGTGATTCTAACCTGCAGCCAAGGTTGGGAACCACTGCTCTATATCATGTCTTCCGTGGTGCTCTTTCCAGCTGGGAGTGAGGAACAAGGCTTAGTAGCTTCCTCTGGAGCCTCACACAGTCTCTGACTGGTTCATTCTGGCTTCTCTTGTTGTCCTGTTTGCTCTGCTTAGAGGCACATCACAATATGTGTGTGGGAGTTGCCATTAATTTCCTCCCAGCTCCTTGGAACCAGGCCACAGGCATTGAAGCAGTGGTTGGCCTCTGTTCTAGCTCAGGCTGGGCTGTATCATGACCAGCTGCCCAGCTGCCTGTCCCATTAGACTGACCTCTTACGGCAGGGCCTTAACCGTCTCCTTCTCTTCAGCTCCAAGGACAGTGCATGGCACATCTCAGGCCCTGCCAATCCTGAGTAAATGGCACAGGGACTGGGTTTTCTTTTGCCTTGAAGTGACAGAGAAAGCTGTCTCATGGTAGTCTGCAGGCTGGGCAGATGGTACCTTCTTCCAGCCCTGTTTTCTTCTTTGTGAGAAGGTTGAGGGAGGAGTAGGGACTGCTGTCAGAAGTAAGGACATCCTGGGCCGGCCGAGTGGCGCGATGGTTAAGAACTTGCTTGGGATGCCAGAGGGCCTCGGTTCGGATCCCACATATGAGGGCCAGAGACACTGCCCTCTACAGCTAAGATGCTGAACAACAGCTCAACCTGGAGCTGGGCTGCCATGAGTCGCCGGCGACGGCGTGGGCTGCAGTCCCTGTGGCAGTGGATTGCCATGGGCTACCGTGTGTGGCCAGCAGCCAGCGTGAGCGGCCAGCAGCCACAGTGAGCGGCCAGCAGCCGCAGTGAGCGGCCGTCCAGAAGCCGGCGACTGATCTGCCTCGCCAGAGAAGAGCACAATGATGGTGCCAACTTGGGCCAGTGAAGCAACATCCTCCATAAGTAGATTGAAGAACAAAACGACAGCAACTTGTCTGTTCCCCTTTCCCCAATTCCCCAGCACTGTTCCCATCCCCCCAATTCCCCAATTAAAAAAAAAAAAAAGCAAGTAAAATGCCAAGATCAAAATTAAAAAAAAAAAAAAAAGAAGTAAGGACATCCTATAAAGTAGGGATGCGTTTTTGGAATTCATTCTCTTGTCTTCCCAGTGGAAAGGAAGCAGCTGCAATTAGCATTCGTGAAGCATGTTAGGAATCTGAAGCAAGAGGCAGTAATGGTTCTGTGTAGAATGTCAGGGTTGATTTTTCTTTCCACCTGACTGGTAGGTTCCAACCTGCCTCGCTAGCATATAGTAGTAATCCAGAGGTTCATTTCGTTTATTGATGCATGATATCAGATGAGCTTCCTGCCCATCCAAACCTCATTTTCTTTTTCCTCCACACCCAGCACGGAGCAACCCTGAATGCTGTTCTTTTTGTTGGTGCTTCTGGGCTCCCACCCACACCCTTGATGGTTGGAGAGGTAGATAATTTGCCTGCTTTTTCTCCATTCTCACCAAAAGCATGTTGCTGAGTGCAAAACCCTAAAATCAGCCCTCTTTTGCCTTCTGGTACTGGCTGCTTCTGAAGTCACTATATTTAACATCAAAGTGTAGAAAGCAGCAGCCGAGAAACCAAGCCATGAAACCAAGGCTCGGGGTTGTGAGGCTCCTCCCATCAGGACTGTTGTGGATTTCAGACTGCATGGGAGGGTTGGGCAGAAAAACCATGCCTGAGAGAGCACTATCTTTGCTGTCAGGGTTCCGTGCCAGGGCATCCTGGCCCTCAGCCAACACCAGACGGGAGGCAACATTTTCTAAATGGAGAAAATGTCATGGCAACAGCATCAGGATGACGTACTCTCTTGCACTGAATGTTTAATGGTAGTTGTGTCTCCCTCTGCCCACCTTTGCTCTACCCTGCCTAGCCCTACCCAGCCCTAACTCAGCCCTGCCCAGCCCTGCCCAGCCCTGCCCAGCCCTGCTCTGCTCAGCCCTGCCTAGCCCAGTCTTGCCCAGCCCTGCCCTACCCTGCCCTGCCCTGCCCCTGGCCATCAGTATATCACCAACACCTCTGAGAGGTCAGCCCTTCGCAGCCAGGGTCACTTGTGTTTTGATCTTTATCCATCCCGTGGGCTGGTTGGTAGGAATGACTTGCCTCATTGCTCCCTGGAGCGTTGTGTTTCTGCTGTTGCGCCAGGATTTATTTCAGGTTTTGACAATTATGTGACCAAAGAAATGAGATTGAATTTTGTTTCCTCTGACCTGGGGACAGGACCAAGTGAGGGAGCCCACACTGAGTGGCTGTAGTTCCAGGGGCAATCAGATACAACTTTGTTCCCATTGCTGGGAATTCTTTTATGAGGAGAGAAAAATAAGAACCTATTTGAGCCCCTTTGTCGGCCTTACTTTCCTCATTTGTTTTACCAGAGCCAAGTATCCACGGTAGTGTTTGTGTGGCGTTCCCAGCAAAATGAAAAGAAAGAAGCATTCTTTTTTGGGTTGGTTCTTTACAATCAAAACAAGTATATATCTTTTAGCTTGAAAAAGCAAAATGCCAATAATGGAATAGAAAGTGCTGACCCTGAGGATAAGTATTCATGCCTTTGAACTCTTCCCGGTATTCTCAGAGAAAGGGAGAGGGTGAATATAAGGTTAATGGATTCTGCTGCTAAACCGAACTTGGAAATGAGGTTTCATTGATTTAATATTTTCTCTATTAAGCCTCCCAAGGCAGTGTCCCTGTGGCCCTAGCAGAGTGTAGTCTCAGTCCTTTCTTCCCGTGAGAGTCTGTGCTGCAAAAGGGACAGAGACAAGTGCAGGAGGGCCCTTTGGCCAGCTGGCCTCTTTCCACGCTGGCTCAGGCGAGTCACAGGCCCAGGCCTGCAGGTGGTGCAGTTTTATGAGGACTGGCCTCTCCTGAAGCCGCTGCGTTTGTGACCCTAGGCACTCCCCCATTGTGTGTGGCTCTGGGATTGGTCACCTCTTCTGGGAGGACACCTTGAATGGGTGTGTGTGTGGGTGGGGTGGGGTGTCAGAGACAGTGTGACACATAGAGCAGGGAGCTGGAGGCACAGCATTTCACCCACACACCTGCTGGCCCAGGAGCCTGCAGCAGCCTCCTACATAGGAGGGCCTCTTCTGCCTCTGGGCAAAGCCTTCGGGACGGAAGTCCACTGGTGCCCACTGCTACATACCGCCTCCTGCTGCCCCCTATGCTTTCCCATAGTCTCTGCCCTCAGCCTCTTTTTCGCTAGACTAGACTGGTGCCCTGAGCCATTCTTCCTGGGTGCCTACCCCTATCTTCCCCTTCCCACCCTGGGGCGCGCACACACACACACACACACACACACACACACACACACACACACACTGTCACCCCCGTGGCTTTCATTTTCCCTGTAGGCCCAGCGGTGCCAAGCACTGGCTGTGTGCTGTGGCCCCTCTTTCACATGCATGCAGCGGGAGGAGCAAGGGTGCAGCTTCTCGGGGGCCTGTCTGGCTCTGAGCAGTCTCTGACGTGGGTTCTTATCCTTTCTCTCCCACACACTCTTTCCTCTCCTTGTAGGCAGACATCAAACACTGCCTCCGTCCCTGCCAGACTGGCACCATCTGTGGACTTTGGTTAAGGACTCCATGAATCTCAGAGCCTTCCCAGTGCCCTGCCCAGTTTGCTGCATGCATGCCATTCATCTGAGGCAGTCTCACCCTTTGTGGTGGGTTTGCATCTTCACGGAGTGAAGAGTCTTTGGGTGCCAAGGGTGATGAATAAAAGAGGGTGAAAATTTGGGTTCTTTATTTTTTGATAAAAATGAAAACAATGAGGCTTTCTAATGCCAGCTGAAGACTGTTGCAAGAATATTTTGAGCAATAGCTATATTTTTGGAGTGTGTTGTCACTGCTTGTAAGTACAGCCTTTGTTTGGCTGTGTGAGTTCTAATATGTATGTAAAAACCAAGTGTCACTTCTCCATAGCTGCCTCCAGCAAAACAAGGCCGCTCCAGTGTGTACAGAGGTCATCTGTTTTATTATTTGAGCATCAGTGTGAGCTGTATGAAGCTTTGTTAAAACTGTGGTGAAGGTATCCCTCTCATGAATTGTACTTAGGATGGGGCAGGTTTAGAATTCATCTAAGATAATGACCTTCAGACCCCAGCTCCACATTTGCTGAGTGGGGGCAGATGCCTCAGCTCCAGGGACAGACAGACCTCAGATGGACCATCGGAACCATCAATTTAATTCTGTGATCCCGACCAAGTACTCTCAGAAAGGGAACTCTTTCTGAACCTTATTTCCTTCTTTTTAAATGTGGAAGGGAATAACGCCCACCTTCGGAGGCTCCTCTTAATTATTATTTAAAATTTTTTTTAATTGTGTTAAAATACATATAAAATTTGCCATCTTCACCATTTTTAAGTGTTCAGTACATTCACATTGCTGTGCAACCAATCTCCAGAACTTTTTCATCTTGCAAAACCAAAACTCTGCACCCATTAAACAACAACTTTCGTTTCCCACTCCCCCCGCCCCTGGCAACCACCATTCTACTTTCTGTCTCTATGATTGACTATTCTAGGGACTTCATATAAGTGGAATCATACACTATTTGTCTTTTCTATTTGGCTACTTTCTCTTAGCATAATATCCTCAGGGTTCATCCATGTTGTAGCATGTGTCAGAATTTCCTTGCTTTTTAAGGCAGAATAATATTTCGTTGTATGGATACACCACATTTTGTTTATCCATTCATTCATTGATGGATACTTGGGTTGCTTCCACCTTTGGCTATTGTGAGTCATGCTGCTAGACCCTGGGTGTACAAATGTCTCTTTGAGACCCTGCTTTCAATTCTTTTTGGTGTATACCCAGAAGTCGAGTTGCTGGATCATATGGTAATTCTTTTTAAATTTTTAAGCAACTGACATACTACTTTCCATAGCAATTACATCATTTTATAATCCCACCAACAGTGCACACGGGTTCTAATTTCTCCACATCCTTGCCAGCACTTGTTATATTTTGTTTTTTTGATAGCAGCCATCCTAATAGGTGTGAGACGGTATCTCATTGTGGTTTGATTTGCATTTTCCTAATCCTTAGTGATATTGAGCATTTTTTAAATGTGCTTATTGGCCATTTGTATATCTGTGGGGAAATGTCTGTTCTGGTCCTTTTCCCATTTTTTAATTGGGTTTTTTATTGTTGGGTTGTAAGAGTTCTTTATATATTCTGGATATTAACTCCTTATCAGATATGTGATTTGCAAGTATTTTCTTCCATTCTGTAAGTTGCCTTTTTACTCTGTTGATTGTGTCCTTTGATGCACAGAAGTTTTTTTTTATTTCTATGTAGTCCAATTTAACTATTTTTTTCTTTTGTTGCCTGTGCTTTCGGTGTCATATACATGAAATCATTACCAGATCCAGTGTTATGAAGCTTTTCTTTTATGTTTCTTCTAAAAGTTTTAGCTTGTAGGTTTACATCTTTTGTCCATTTGGAGTTTCTTTTTGTCTGTGGTGTAAGATAAGAGCCCAACTTCATTCTTCTGCATGTGGATATCCAGTTTCCCAGGACCATTTGTTGAAAAAACTGTCCTTTCCCACTGAATGGTCAGGAAGTCATTTTGTAGATGAAATAAAATACTGTACATGAAGCACCAAACACCATGCCCAGCTGTGACTTAAAAAACGATGGTGCCACTACCTCCCCCTTACCTGAGATGTAGATTTTAACTACTGAAGTTGATTTTTTTTTTTTTAGCTGAGATTGTCTGCCACCTGTTGGCAGCTCAGCGACAGCTCAGCTCGGGCTGGGAATTGAACCAGCAACCCTGTTGCTCAGAGCTCACACTTGAGCGAGCTCTTAACCAACTGAGCCACTCGCCCGGCCCTTGAAGTTGATTTTTTAAAAGATTTTATTGGGGAATTGGGGGAGGTGAACAGTTTTAGGGAATTGGGGAAGGGGACCAGCCAAGTTGTTGTTCTACAATCTTCGTTGTGGAGGGCGCCAGTTGCCATCTGGTTTCCGGTAGGCAGCTCGTGGCCTCTAAGCTCAAGGTGCCGAGTTCAGTCTTAGTTGCGGGTGGGCGTAGCTCACCATCGAACAGGCAATCTTGTTGTTACACCAGCTGAGCCATCCTGCCACCTGTTGGCAACTCAGCAACAACTCAGCTTGGGTGCAACGTCACTGCCCCATGTGGGAATTGAACCGGCGACCCTGTTGCTCAGAGCTCACACTCTTGAGCGAGCTCTTAACCAACTGAGCCACTCAGCTGGCCCTTGAAGTTGATTTTTAATAACTATAATGGCAAATACCTAATGGTGCTGACTCAGTGCCAGGGTCTGTTCCAAGGGCTTTACATATATATTAACCCATTAATTGTCATAACAGCTCTATGGGGTAGGTACTATTGTTTTTCACTAGTTTACAAATCAGGAAATTGGGTACATAGAAAGTTAAGTAATTTGCCCAAGATCACATAGCTAGTAAGTGGTGGAGCCTCTATTCAAACCCAGGTAATTTGACTACAGCATCTGTTTGGGGTGATTTTTAATAGCTTAGACCTATCATGAGCTCTCCAGCCTGGAGTTTGGTGAGTGAAGGACAGTGTTATGACATCAATCTTCAGCCCAGATCTCTCGCTGGCTGTTCTGTTGTGAAAGCAGCACCTCCCAGAACTGCCCCGTTGGCTCAGCGCATCCGTTTGGGAGGAGAATGTGGTGGTTCTGGTCCCTTTGTGTTTCTGCCAAGGCCCCCTTGCTCAAGGAGAAATGTAAACCAGTTTTCTGTCTGACTTTACAGAAAAGGCAACAGATGGCTCCCTGCAAAGTGAGGACTGGACGTTGAACATGGAGATCTGTGACATCATCAATGAGACGGAGGAAGGGTATGTGTGTTTCCTCCACGCCCTGCCATGACACTAATCAGCTCCTGGGTGTCACTCAAAGCCTGTCGGGCATTTTACTCTTCATTTTGTCTTTAGTCTGTTTGCCTTGGCAGTTACTATGCTGACACTCTTAATTATCTTTCCTCTTCCCATCTACTCTGCCCCCACTTCCCAATGGCAGTGCTGAGTTAGAGCAGTGACAGCCTCTTTTAATAACCTGCTTTTAATCACAAATGAAAATGAAGTTGCTTGGTTACTTGATCCCCAGTTCTCGTGCACTGGTCTTGCCCTTCCTGGCCGACCTCTGCCTCCCCTTCGCAAGTATGAGGCTGTCTGCCCTGCTTTGCTGAACGGGGGGCCCAGCAGTCAGAGAGAGCCCACAGTGTCCGTAGAGGAGGCTGGGAGTGAGAAAGTGAGCATGTGGTGCAGAGCAGCTGAGTGTTTCTGGCTTGGGTGGGCTGAACCCACAGGCTGCCCCTCTCCTATCCCTGTGCTGCTGGATCTGTTCTTATTGTTATTGTGCACGATCTAGCCTTGTCTTCTACATTATGGCTTCACGCTAGTTAGACTTCTTCCATAGTGGTCTGTGTTTGGCCCTCTGTACACACCATGAAAACGGAAGTTACGTCACCACACCGTCGTGAGCCATCTCCAGAGTGGTGAGGAGAACAGTCTGGGCTCAGGCCACCCTGAGCTTGCATCGTGACACTGTCACTTACAGCCCTGTCATGTGTAAACTAGGGACCAGCCTCTTAAGGTTGGTCCTGCTTTGATTCAACAGATCTGTACTAAGTGATGACCTTTTGTCAGGCCCTCGTTTGAGTAAGTTCTGGGGACACAGAGTGAACAGGATGGGCAGATTCCCTCCCTGGCCGACAGGCCAGAGTTGGGGGGCAGGCCATGACCAACATAACTGGAACACATAACGTGGTCAGCCAGTGACATTTCTCTAGGGAGGGAGACAGCTGGGAATTAGCCATTTTATTATTTTTTGTTTGTTTATTTGTTTGTTCAAGCTGAGCCATCCTGCCACCTGTTGGCAGCTTAGTGGCAGCTCAGCTCGGGCCAGGAATCGAACTGGCAACCCTGTTGCTTAGAGCTCGCACTCTTGAGTGAGTTCTCAACCAACTGAGCCACTCAGCTGGCCCGGAATTAGCAATTTTAAATAGAGTAATCAAGGAAAGCCTTGCTGAGGGTGACCTTGAACCAAGACCTGAAGGAGATGAGGAGATGAGGGGTTGAGATGTGACGATTATACCATAGAAGAACTTTCCAACTGAGGGAACAGCAAGCACAGAAGTCCTGGGACAGAGGGTATCTGATGTGTTTGAAAAACAGCAAGGAAGCTAGTGGGGCCAGAGCAGAGTGAGCGAAGAAGAAGGCACCAGGGGCTGAGGTTAGAGATGTCAGGGTCCCAGTAATACAGGCACCGTGGGGCCTCAGGCTTGACTTCAGGGAATTCCTCAGAGGATTTGGGCAGAGAAGGGGCATGGTCTAACTTTCATTTTAAAGAGGTCACTCTGGCTGCCATGTTCACAGTGGCTTGGCTGGGGGTGGGCCAAAGGCAGAAACAGGGACCAGGTGGGAAGTTATCACAGTAATCCTGGTGTGAGGTGATGGCAGCTTTGACTGGGATGATAGCAGAGCAGGGAGTGAGAAAATGATCAGATCCTCAGATTTAGAAGGGGAACCTATGAAATTTGCCAATGTGGGCATGAGAGAAAAGTCCAGAATAACAGGGATGGAGCAGGCTGGGGTACAGAAATCAGCAGGTCAGCTAAATCCTTCAGCTTGAGCCGCCAGAGGGTCTGGAGCTGGGGCAGTGACCTGAGCTGGAGATGAGCACCTAGGAGTCTCCATGAAAGATGGCCTATTTCTGCAATTGGGAACGCCACACTCCTAACGCCATGTCACTGGGCTCCCACTGGTTGTCTTCCTGCAGACCCACTTGCGCTCCTTTCGTCCTCACATCCCCCTCAGATGCCACTCATTCATTCGTTTACCTAGTTGCTCAGGTAAATTTACTCAGCCACATTTACTTACCATGGCTGGAGGCCCAGCTGGTTCCAGATGCCAAGGTAAGTGTACCGCGGCCACTCTTGAGGCACTCACAGGGCAGGACCAGGTGGGCTGTGACCGAGGCGCATGCCCACGGCTGCAGACTCAGAGGGAAAAGCAGGGGATGCCTCCTGGAGGGCTGGGCTTGGGGCTGAGCCTCCGGGATGGCAGGAGAGGAGAAGTGTGCCGTGTGGCCAAAGGATGCGTAAAGAGGGCAATGCAGTGGGTATACAGGTGGTCCAGATGTGCAGGGATGGAGTGGGGAGGGCAGTCCGGAAAGATCAGGATGTAAAGAGCTTTCTTCTTGCGTCATCCTCTTGAGTGGGGCTGTACTCTTGGGCAGTCCATTTACTTTTTTTTTTTTTTTAAGATTTTTAAAATGTTTTTTATTGGGGAATTGGGGGAAGGGGAACAGACAAGTTGCTGTCGTTTTGTTCTTCAGTCTAGTTGTGGAGGACGTTGCTTCACTGGCCCAAGTTGGCACCATCATTGTGCTCTTCCCGGGCGAGGCAGATCAGTCGCCGGCTTCTGGACGGCCGCTCACTGCGGCTGCTGGCCGCTCACGCTGGCTGCTGGCCACACACGGTAGCCCATGGCAACCCACTGCCACAGGGCCTGCAGCCTACACCGTTGCCAGCGACTCACAGCAGCCCAGCTCCAGGTTGAGCTGTTGTTCAGCATCTTAGCTGTAGAGGGCAGTGTCACTGGCCCTCATATGTGGGATCCAAACCGGGGCCCTCTGGCGTCCCAAGCCAGTTCTTAACCAACGTGCCACTCGGCCGGCCCAGTCCATTTACTTTTGCCCCTATCCCTCTGTCCATTGTCCATGTGGCCTGCAGAGGGGCCTTTAGAAACTCAGAACTCATGAAGTTATTCTCTTGCTAATAAGCCTCCTCCCAGGGTAAAGATCCTTCGCAAACCCTGCAGGATAATGGGTTCCTCTGCCACTCCCTTTGGGGGCCTCTCCCCTTGTCCTCACCTGTTAGCCCGCTGTACCCAGTTTGTAATTCTCCACAAATGTGAGGGCCATACCTACAAATGTGTGGATGGAGGCTGTTCATTCCAAAGGGAACGAGGCTTCCTTCTGGGGGCCTGAGAGCTGGGTCAGCTGCTTTTCACAATCCTCCTGCTCCTTCCTCCTGAACTGGGTCACACGCCTAATCCTGCATTTTAAGTGAGAGCCCCTCAGCGCTGGCTGGGGTTTTCCTGTCCTTTCCTCTGCTATGAGGCGACTGTTAGAACTCCTCCCCACAAGACTGGCTAATGGTTGGTTCCCTGTCCACTCCTTCCAGCTTCTGAGCTCTGGAGCCCATGTTCTTTCTGCCCCTCCCCACACCTTTCACTGACTAGTTCTATCATTCACTGCATCTCATTTAGAACCTCATTTCCCTGACACCGCTCCTTCCTGATTTGGACAAGTCCCCCATTATGTGATTTCATAATCCTCTTTATTATACTTAAACTCATCACAGTTTAAACTATTCGTGTGACATTTGTTAGAGTGCCTGTCTCATCCCCAAAGCCCCCTAGACAGCGCACTCCATGAGGGCAGAAATTCTGTTTTGCTCACCATTGTATCCCCAGCACTTAGCATAGTACACATATAATTGGCTCTTGACAAACATTTGTTAAATAAGCGAGTAAATGAATGAAGTCAATATGAGGAATGCAGGCATGTGAGCAGAATCATAACATAGCGTGACAAGCACTCTGAGAGAGAAGCTTATAGAGCCAGCAGGAGAGACACTAGAGCAATGGCAGCTGGCCCATCTTGGGGCCGTCAGCCTCAGAATCTTCCTGGAGGAGGTGACACCCACATGGAGCCTCCTGTCACCACGTGAGGGGATGCAGGTGGACACGCAGGCTGGAAGGCAGTGTGTACAACATAGGAAGGGGGAGTGGCATTAGGGTCATGGGGCCTGGAGCCACCAGCCTGGGCTGGAATCCTAGGTCCTCCACTCACTTGTCGTGTGACCCTGGGAGAGTCACTTACTCTCTCTGTGTCTCAGCTTCCTCATTAACAAATGGAGGTACCAATAGTACTTATCATGGGTTCACTGCCCTTACCCGGCCTGCCGTTCTCTGAGCACTTGCATTGTGCTAGGCCCCGTCCTGAGCCCTGGATTGTACCAGCTCATGCAGCACATCCTGCCTCCCACCAACAGCCCTATGAGGTAGGAACAGTCCATATTCATGTTGAGGAAACTGAGGCCCAGAGCAGTTTGGCCACTTGCCCAAAATCTCACACCAGAGCTAGGACGGGCAGATGCGGAGTGCAGGCTGGCTCCACCCACGGATGCTCTGCCTGCACTTCTTTTATTTAGTCAAAGCTGTACCTCTGGAAGGCTGGGGTCCTGGTGGGCACCCCACAGGTCCCTCCCTGGGATGTCCCTACTGTCTAGGTCACCTCCAGCCAGAGGCCCTGTATGGCAGTCCCTTGGGGCCTGGATCATTGGTCATTAGCCAGGTGTGCTGGGCTGAGTAGCCTACGCAGGAGTGTTTTAGACCCTGTTTACCAGGCCTCACTCACGCCTACCTAGTCAGGGCCCAGGCACATGGATTTGGTAAGTGCTCTCAGGTTCCGATGGGTTGCTCTGAGGAGGATCCACTGGCCTGGGTCGTGTTCAGGACCATATCCAGACCTTTCCCCGCTCACTGAAGCTTTGTGTGTGCTCCAGCCTCTAAGATGGAGGGGCTGCAGAGGAGTCACCACTGGATAAATGAAATGGAGCAGCAATAGTAGCTGGGGTGGGGGGAGAGAGGAGGCATTCAGGGTGAGGGAGGCAGCTATGTCCTTCCGCGAGAACAAGGAGGAAACATCTCAGAAGTGGTGTTTCTGGAGCTGACGGACAAGATGAAATTAGTGTGACTGGAAAGAAGGCTGTTATGAGTCTCAGTCTGAGGTGACCCTGGGGAGGCTGCGGATGGCCCCAAGGCCAGAGCTGAGGCCCTGGGGGCTGCCCTGAGGGGCCTGACCTTCCCTCCGAAAGCTGCCCGGTTGTCCAGGCATCTCAAAGGTGTCCTTCCTTCCTGGCTCTTCCTGCTCCATCTTGGTTCCTCCTTCTCTCCGTCCTCCCTGTTTCCAGCTCCACGCTGTCAAATCTGCTGCTGCTTTCTAAAACTTTGCAATTCCTCTGACATGCTTTTGATCCTCCTCTCTGAAGCTTCTCCCCCAGGGAGAGAGATAAATACTTGCTTTTGTGCTCACCCAGTCACTTCCAGGCAGCACTTCCTGAGAATGAATTTTCATTTTAACTCCAGCCCAGGAGCCTGCTGACTCTCTGATTTCCCTCTACCACCATCACCCCTGCACCGGGAGAGCTCTGAGTGTGCTCTGCTCTGTGAGCTATAAATGATGGCAGCCCTTGGAGGCCGTTCCCGTTTTTCTGCTCCATGGAAGTTCAAGGGGAGAGGAATGAGACTAGATTGAGAGGGATGGCAGCCGTGGGTCAGGGCTAGCTATGGCTTGGCAGAGCCCTTGAGAGAGAGGAAACCAATCCATGCTCCCTGACCAGCAGCTACTGACCTTCACCAGCTCAAGTCCACAAACAGTCCTCAATGCTGAGAGCTTGTCAAGTCCCATATTTGCAGAAATCAGCATTCCTGTTTGGAAACTGCAGCCATACTGCACACACTTGGCAGGGACCCATCCCCCAAGAGCCTCATCCCATCAGCCCTTGTACTTGGGAGCCAGGAATTCCTACAGTCAGCCATATTTCAAGTTGGGAATGGGAAACAGGTCTCAAGTATTTTTAAAATCCTTCTCGAAGCCTTGCCTTACTGCTCTGTTTCCGTCTAAATTGGGCTGATTAGCAGAGCTTCCACCCTCCCCTTCCTCGGCTTCCTCACACACATTGGACAGGGCTTTTTCGGTTGGTAAACAGACAGTAACTATTTCAGAGCTGTAGGAATAGGAGGGCCCTGACTTACCAACTTTCAGCCTTGGAAGGACCAAGGTATATTGACGTGTCGATCTATAGAAGGCTGGAGCCCACTTATGAGAGCGAGAGGCAGGCCTGCAGCCGAACTGGGGCCTCCGCGGAATGCAGGTGATGGGGCATCAGGGGACAGGAGCTTCGTGCCAGAGGCGGCTCTGAGGCCCACACCTTTGTTGAAACCTGGCTTAGAATAAATTAAATAACCTGACAGACACAAAGGCTGCACATAATAGGTGCTCTTGGGGGGCTGGCTGGGAACCCTTACTCCCAGCTCAAACCATAATTTAAGTGAATGTTCCAAGTTCCAAATCACCAGCTTATGAAAGCGAGCTTTTGAACATGGCCCACTTATAAACTGGGGGCTGCCTGTAATTCTGTGAGATTCTCTCTGGGATTACACATCAGATCCATCACCTAAAAGCACACAATTCCTTGGGTTTTAAGAAAACTTACGTTTTCTCGGAAAAAGGAGCCCCATGGAACTGGGGAAGAGCAGGCCTCAGGAAAGGCCCGGCCACTCTCTCTTCTTCATCTCTCTCTGTGGTTTCTTCCTTGTACCTATACCAGTGGATTAGTTATTGTTTAGATAAACAATATTTGCATAAATAATACAAAAATTCAAAAGGGCTGCAAATAGAACCCAATGAAAAACGCTTCTCCCTGCTCTGTCACCCAGCTCTCCTCCTAAGGGGCACCAGCTTCGTGTGGCTGTTTCCCAAGACACCCTTTCCTGTGCTGGTCTGTTTGTATTTGTTGTCGTCTTATAACTCAAATAGAAGCATATGTTCTGCTCTGCATACTAATGATTCTATTCACATATCTTTGAGCGTGCTCCATATTGGTGCATAAGGAATGCCTCTATTCTTATTTTCAGCTGCATAGTATTCCATCATATGGATAAACATGATTTAATTTAACCTGTTTCATACTAATGGACATTTAGTTTGTTTCCAGCCTTTCACACTTACAAACATGCTGCAGCAAATAGCCTTGTACGTAAGCTAGTTCACATAAATGGCAGGAAGTCTACAGGAAAGTGCCCCAACGTGTAATTTGCAAGGCTCTTTTTTTTTAAGCTGAGCCATCCTGCCACCTGTTGGCAGCTCAGCGGCTGCTCAGCTCGGGCCAGGAATCAAACCGCTGTTGCTCAGAGCTCAAACTCTTGAGCGAGCTCTTAACCAACTGAGCCACTTGGCCGGCCCTTGCAAGGCTCTTAATGTGTCCTTTTCTCCAGGCCAAAGGATGCCATTCGAGCCCTGAAGAAGCGGCTTAACGGGAACCGGAACTACAGAGAAGTGATGCTGGCATTAACAGTAAGTGCTGCCCTCCTGGGAGTGAGAACATCTGGGAAAATCCGTGCTCCCGACACTGCCCACTCACGGGCCCTTCCCGCTGTCCATTCAGCACAGCCCCTGGTGTGTGCCCTTGGATGGCTTGGTGCATGTGCCGCTGGAGTCCACTGGAACCTTCCCATTGTTCCTTGGGTTTCCCTCCCATCTCTGAGATGGGACATGAGCTTCAATCTGGTATATTCCAGCAGAAGATAAGGCATGAGCAGCACCAACTTGTACAGAAGCCCAGATCAGAGGAGCCAGAGCTTTGATGTCTGTCTCCTTTGGGCTACCTGATGTGAGACCTCCAGGCTAGCTGCTTCTCTAGGTGTCAGTTTCCTCTATAAAATGCTAACTTCACCGAGTACCTGCCCACTGCCTTGCTTTTCAGATGTTAATGCAAATGTTTACAATAACCTTCCAAAATGAGCTTGTCATCCCCCTCACAAGGATGAAGAAACTGAGGCTCAGAGAGGTATAGTGGTTTGCCCAGACTCCCCAGCTAGTGAGGTACCCAGCAGGGGATTATGGAGGAAAAAGGATCATTGCTGGGAGGCTCTTGAAAAAGTCAGCCAAATGACTCCTTTAGGAAGGAACAGACCAGATTTTTGTCCTTCCTTAAGATGTCAGAATATTTAAAGGGACAACTTCAGGTGTCATTTTTGTATTGAAAGTTAACAGTTTTTCAGATGTGGCAAAATCTGGGCTAGAGTGAATTATTATTATTTTTTTTCCATTCCCTCTATAGAGCACTTTAGTGAGAAGTTTAAGGCATTTAACTAAATATTGATAATAGAAACGAAAATAAGTATACACAGCATTTTATTTTTGTGTTTTTTTGTTTTTTTTAGTTTTTTTTAAGATTTTTATTGGGGAATTGGGGGAAGGGGAACAGACAAGTTGCTGTCGTTTTGTTCTTCAGTCTAGTTGTGGAGGATGTTGCTTCACTGGCCCAAGTTGGCACCATCATTGCGCTCTTCCCGGGTGAGGCAGATCAGTCGCCGGCTTCTGGACGGCCACTCATAGCACTGCTGGCCGTTCACGCTGGCTGCTGGCTACACACGGTAGCCCATGGCAACCCACTGCAGTAGGGGTTGCAGCCTACGCCGTCGCCGGCGACTCACGGCAGCCCAGCTCCATGTTCAGCATCTTAGCTGTAGAGGGCAGTGTCACTGGCCCTCATATGTGGGATCCGAACCCAGGCTCTCTGGCATCCCAAGCCAGTTCTTAACCATCGCGCCACTCGGCCAGCCCCAGCATTTTATTTTTGATGTTCACATATTTAGACCATAATGTTATATCCTATAGAAAAGTGCAAAATGAGAAAAATAATTCCCAGAATAGGTCAACTTGTGGGTTAAAAATTCTTAAGTTTTTGGAGGAAACTTAGCTAGATATTTATATCTCAAAAATCAGCTCCAGATGGACTATTGATGAAACATTTTAAATATACAACATGAGGAAAGTACCAGTAGAAAACACAAATGCCTATACATTTTTTTATGTCGACCAAGATTTCAAAAGTAAGAATTCTGGAGCTTGGTTGGCAATAAGAGTGAATTCTTATAATGGAAACTGTAACAGGTCAGCACTGGGCTTCTCTGTAGGTTTGACTAGTTTGTAATTTACCCAAAACTGCTATAACATGTTTCCTTTAAAAACAGAAACTTTGGATTTTTTGCCCAATTGAAAACCCAAGATTTGTTGGGAGAGTTCTCTCTGCTGGAACTGAGATTTGAATAATAAAGGAGCAAAAGACTGGTTGAGAAATAGGGAGTTGAAAGCTTTTTTTTTTTTTCCTCAGAATTTGAGGCATGACATTCATTAAACCTAGAGCACCCTGAGCGTGCCCAAAATGAATTGTTTTAAGTAACTAAAATCCCCAGGGAATGAACTCTAACATGTCAGGACAGTCTCCTGGTATCTAAGACAATCCCTGTCTGTGCCTAACTTCTTGGTAACCGTATGGGATGGAAATCTTTCTAGAGTGCCCTCTGCCTTTGCTTCCTCTGTACAGCAGGGCAGGGTCAGCACCGTTTACCCTTTCCTGGTGGTCAGGTCTCATTTAGTAGCAGTATTTCCCCCCAGCTTTATTGAAATGTTATTGACATATAACACATATAAGCTTAAGATGTACAGTGTGATGATCTGATACACAGATACGTTGCAAAATGATTCCCACAGCATTAGTTAACACTTCCATCCCCTCACATCATTTCCTTTGTGTGTGTGTGTGTGTGTGTGTGTGTGTGTTTCCTAACAACTTTCAAGTGTATGCTACAGTATTGTTAATTATAGTCACCATACTATACATTAGATTCCCGGGACTTACTCATGTTACAGCTGGGAGTTTGTACCCTTTGACCAACATCTCTCCTCATCCCCTACCCCCAGCCCCTGGCAACCGCCATTCTAGTCTCTCTTTCTATGAGTTCAGCATTTTAAGATTCTGTATACAAGTGAGAACATACAATAAGTTCCTATTTGTCTTCTCTATGTCACTTATTTCACTTAGCATAATGACCTCAAGGTCCATCCATGTTGTTGCAAAAGACAAGATTTCCTCCCTTTTTATGGCTGAATATTTTATTGTATATGGCACACACCACATTTTCTTTATCCATTCTTCAGTCCATGGGCACTTACGTTGTTTCCATGTCTTGGCTGTTGTGAATGATGCTGCAGTGAACATGGGGGTGCAGTTATCATTTCAAGTTAGTGTTTTCATTCTCATCAGATAAATACCCAGAAGTAGAATCTCTGGGTCATATGCTGGTTCTAGTTTTATTTTTGAGGAATCTTTATACTGTTTTCCACAGTGGCCCCACCAATTTACATTCCCACCAACAGTGTACAAAGGTTCCCTTTTCTCCACAGCCTGGAGAACAAGTGCTATCTCTTATCTTGTTGATAATAGGCATTCTAACAGGTGTGAGGTGGAATCTCATTGTGATTTTGATTTACATTTCCCTAATGATTAGGGATGTTGAGCATCTTTTCATGTACCTGTTGGCCATTTATATGTCTTCTTTGGAAAAATGCCTATTTAAGTCCTTTGCCCATTTTTAAATAGAATTGTTTGGGGTTCTTTGTCTATTGCATTGTATAAGTTCTTTATATATTTTATATTAACCCCTCATCAGATAAATGGTTTGCAAATATTTTTGCCCATTCTGTGGGTTCCTTTTTTATTTTCTTGACTGTTTCTTCTGTTGAGCAGAAGCTTTTTAGTTTGATGCAGTCCCGCTTGTTTATATTTGCTTTTGTTGCCTGTGCTTTTGGTGTCATATGAAAAAAATCTTTGCCAAGCTTAATGTCAAGGAGATTTTTTCCTAGGTTTTCTTTTAGTATTTTTACAGTTTGGGATCTTACATTTAAGTCTTTAGTCCATTTTGAGGTAATTTTTGTGAGTGGTGTTAAGATAGGGGTCCAAAAAAAAAAAGATAGGGGTCCGATTTCTTTGCATGTAGATATCCAGTTTCCCAGCACCATTTATTGAAGAGACTATCCTTTCCCCCATTGAGTCTTCCTGGCTCCGTTGTCAAATATTAGTTGACTATATAGGCATGAGTTTATTTCTTGATTCTGTTTCATGGGTTTATTGAATGCGTCTATTTTTATGCCAGTGCCATGCTGTTTTGATTACTATAGCTTTGCAATATAGTTTGAAATCAGGCAATGTGAGGCCTCCAGCTTTATTCTTCTTTCTCAGATTGCTTTGGCTACTCAGTGTCCTTTGTAGTTCCATATGAACTTTAGGATGGCCTTTTCTCTTTCTGTGAAAACTGTGGAAAGCTTTGGGTAGTATGCACATTTTAACAATATTAATTTCTTCCAATCCATGAACCCGGGATATCTTTCCATTTATTTGTGTGTTCTTCATTTTCTCTCATCAGTGTTTTATAATTTTCAGGGTACAGATGTTTCACCTCCTTGATTACATTTATTACAAAGTATTTGATTTAATTTTCATTTTAGTTTCAGGTCTTCACTGAAACTCCAGTGATGGCTTTGGGGGATTTCTGCATGTGCAGCTCCCTCATCCCTACACCAAAAGCCCCAGCCTGGCGCATGTTGTGTAGTCTCCTGTCTGCTTTATGGCTTCTCTGCCTTTGTCTTCACTCACCCTAGTAGTCGCTCTCAGTCTTCCTGCTCCTGTGGGCCCTTACTTCATATCTGTACGCACCAAGATTGCTAATATTTACCCCAAATGGGAGTTAGTCAGAAGTCCTGTGGGGCTGTCTGCGTGGGCCTTAGTGTGTGGACTGGAGATGTCTGTTTCTGATCGCTTAGATCAGGGGCTGGCAAACTTTTGAGATGGAAGAGCTGCCAGGGGTCAGCAAACTGTGGCTCCCAAGTTGCCGGCTCTGAAGTAAAATTGAAAATGAAAATAAAACTATCATAGTTTCATTTATAACATTTAAAAAGGATATTATTCACATAATGGTGATTATGTAAAAATATATCTATGGCTCTCAAATAATTTTTAAATTGTTGTGAAGGACAGGATTGGCTCTTCCAGGGGTTTGCAAACTTTTGAGATGGAACGTACCCAAAGAGCCGCATGTGGCTTGCGAGCTGCAGTTTGCCTACCGCTGGCTTAGAGGCACTGTTTGCTTACTCCCTGGGATTTGGCTGCATTCTGGAAAGTTACCACTATGTGTTTCATGTCCTACAACCCACAGGGATAGATTTCTCAAGGGCGTTTATGGTACAATGGCTTCGAGTGGGCCGCTGGGCTTCCTCGGGCCAAGTAGCCCTTGATAGCCAGGGAAGATCTCTTACAGCTCCTGCTTTGCTCAGCTTCGGGGATGCTTTGGAGCTCACGCCCCCTCTGTCCAGGCATTTCCAAGCCTGCGTGTCTGAGCCTCAAAGCATCTGACTTTAAAGTCCGCGGCCCAGGGAAGTGTAGGATGTGCTCCCTGAGGGTGAGAAGCACGTCCTGGCCCACTGCTGCCCTGAGCGTGGGGCCGAGCTGCAGCCACCTCGGCCTTCCTGCTTCTCTCTTTCCATGTCCTTTTCCACCACACCTGCTCTTCCCCAGCCTCCTGTCCTTCCCTTCCTCCTGCTCCTCATGAAATAAACCATTTTTCCTGCTACCTACCTCGGCCCCAGCAGCCCACTGCCTGCAGAGGGAAAGTTAGGAGAAGGGTTTAGAGGACCCTAAAAAGAAGGGCCGCTGAATTCCTTGAGGGCAGAAAGAGCCCCGGGGTTCATCATGGCAGCCCCCATGGGTCTCTGTGAGAGAGAATGTTGGTTACCTCGTGGTCGCCTGGAGTCCAGCATAAGCAGACGCTGAAGAAGAAGAAAGCCTCAGCAGCCCGAGGATGCTGGGTGTTGGAGCCTTCCTCAGCAAGCCAGGCGGAACCCAGTGTCTCCCATGGGACTGACAGCAGTAGGGAGGGAACAGGTATGAGTGGAGCAGACCTGCCGGCTCGGGGCAACTTCCAGTCTGGCCTCCTCCGTGAACTCCTTGGCATCTCCAAACCTCAGCTTTCTCACCTGTCCAATGAGATAACACCCACCTGACAGGGCTATTTCAAGGACCAAACATGGAACAAGAAGTCCAGCACATGCTGCCTGTCGTCCCTTGGAGGGGAGCTGTCAGGTAGTGGTGGTCTCACTGGGGGTGTGGAGATGAGGGCTCCGGAGAAGGCTGGTTGGGGTCCCCACCTGCACCTGGCACTGACCATCAGCTTTTACCTGGACCGGTTTCTTCACCTTTCTGAGCCCACTAACTCTAAGAAAATGGGAGCCTAACATCCACTTAGGTAGAATTAGTTGTAAGAAGTGAATGAAGTGATACCTAATGGGAAAGAATTCCTCACAGTGCCTGGAATGGGGGCCCACATGCAGTGCATGTGAAGGTTGGGGAACCTCTCTTTATGGCTGTGCTGTGTCAAGGGAATGCCTGGTGCCTGAGCCCAGCCCTGTGGGATGGCTGCATTCGGTCACCAGGGGTCAGGTCAGTTCGGGCAAATGAGGATAACCGAGGCAGTCAGAGATGCCCCGTTACTGGTGACAGACTTCCAAGAAGGCATTCCCCCACTGTTGACTGTGGTACTGGGGGGCGCTGGCATGGGAAAGGCCAGGTAATCATTTGGGTTGGTTTACAGAGAGCTAAGAAATCCAGAAAGCTGCGTTCAAGGCTGGAGAGACCCTCTCGTTGATACCCCTGAAATCCAGGGGGCCTTGTCCCGGTCCTGTGGGGACTGAGAAGCTGCCCCTTTACCCAAGTGTGTACCGCAGCCTTCTGAATGGTAATCATATTATCATGGTTCTCACTTCCTGGCCCCTCTCCAGTGTAGGAAACTGTGCTAGGTGCTTCAAACATACTCTGTCTCCTCCTTACTACAGTCCTGCGAGGGGTGCTCATGTGCCCACCTTACAGATGAGGAAGCTGAGGCTCAGACAGATGCCCTGGGCCATTCGGGGAGAATGTGGTGGAGCTGAGATTCGAGCCCACGCTGGCCATCTGGCCAGAATCCACACATGCTATGCTTTTCTGAATGGCTAAGACCTGTGTACCTCATTTTTCCAGACAAGGAAGGAGTAGGCAGGGTTTGAAATGTACATGGACCTTAAGCCTGACTGGCAGCGAAGACCCACAAACCATTTATTAAGGATAGAAATGTCTTCGTCATTGTCAATTTTACTTGCAGAAGCAGGGTGTGTGTGTGTGTGTGTGTGTGTGTGTGTGTGTGTGTGTGTGTGTGTGTGTGTGCGCGNGAGGGCAGTGTCACTGGCCCTCATATGTGGGATCCGAACCGGGGCCCTCTGGTGTCCTAAGCCAGCTCTTAACCAACGTGCCACTCAGCCGGCCCCAAAATTTTTTTTATGTTTATTTCAAATGTAGTTGAGATGACGATATGTATACTATTTTGTGTATCTCTTTGCTCCCTCAACGTTACGTTAGAAACATTTGCAACGGGACCTGCAGCCTTTCCTGCACACGGGAGCCCTTCCAGTCACACCTTACCCCCTAGACAGTCCTGAGGCTGAGATAAGGCTGAATCTCCATTTCGCTTCCTGAATGCTTAGGAATCCAGGCTGAGGTTGTTTTACATTCTGGTTCCTGAGGTTCTGTTGCTAACCGGCCTTTCTGCCTCTGGACACCCTGCCGACCTGGGATCACAGCAGAAAGAGGTCCAGAAGCAGGGCTGGCTGAGGGGATGCCCTCAGACTAAAGCCAGAGCCCCTGCCTCAGGCCTGTTTCCAGGCCAGCCAGGTCCAGAGCCAGCCACCAGATCACCACACCCGTCTTAGCAACTGTGGCGTTTCTAGAAAATGGCAGCAGCACTGCCCTTAGAAGCAGTGACCCTCTGAAGGGGCAGAGAAGGGATGCTATAAACTGCAAGTAGCTGAACAGGTCAGGAGCTGGACTGGGCTGCAGCTGGCCTGAGTGCTTCACGACATGCCTGCTGCTGCCACTCTTGTCTGGCACCCGGAGTCGTCCATCTTGGCCCCCTAAGTGCCACACCTCCCTCCCACTTTCTGTTAGCACACAGTCGCAGCCTGTGAAGGCTTGGCCCTGATGCCCCTGTCCTCCAATAATGCACACAGCTGGAGGGGCTGCCCCTGGTCCCAAGCTGTTTCTTGTGCCTCCTTCATCCTTCGAAGCCGTCAGCTTCAGGCTGAGGATAGGTGAAGGCCTCTTCTGGGCCTAGAGCAAAGGCCTAGAAGCACAGAGATACATGATCTGAGACCCCTGCTCTGGAGGAGCTCACAGCCTAGTTCAGGAGACCAGAGAGCAGCTCATCCCCACGAAACCACCACATCAGGCTGCTCTCGAAGCCAGGATGAGTACCCTCTGCTGGCCCAGGCGAGGAGCCCTGAGTGGCCCCTTCCTAATCCCCTGACCTTGCTCTGACACCTACAGCAGACCAGGCTTGCCCCTGTGGGACCCGCATCCCATTAATACAGCATTGGCCTCCATTCCCAGCCTGCAGTCAGGGGTCCTTCTAGGCAGTACCCAAGGCACCGGCATCTGAGATCAGTCCAGAAGCAGTCCAGAAACTGAGAGGGCCTCTTGAGGCAGCTCGGTGCTGTGTCAGCGTCAGAATTCCTGCTGACAAGGGATTTGTAGTGGACAGAATGAAGCTCCTGGCAGCAGGGGGTAGGCTGAACAAAGCCAGCATGCTTCCAGACAGCCAGAGCAGACCCAGACAGCAGGAATACTCTGTGTGTGTGTGTGTCTGTGTGTGTGTGTATGTATTTTTTTAAAACAAGCCCATCAGCCAAGACAAACAGAACATAATCTCCTGGCGTCAGCTCACAGTTTTCAAAAATAGGTTGCTTCCCATGACGTTTTCCTTCCCTCTGTTTTGTTCCAACTCTGAGCCTACCAGCTCTCACTGCTATCTTATAAATCAAACAGAGAAGGAATGGTTCTGGGTACCAGTGGGAGGCTGTCCTTTCAGCACGGGAGATCCAGGAGTCGGGGAGCTCTGTGTGAACAGACATGGCTCCTTGGCTGCCGGCCGTGCTCCTCGGTTATTCTTGACATCTTTCCTCCTCTTCGTCCCCGGCAGTCAGAAGCCAGCCAGGCAGAGTCTCCCAGGGGTCAGGGCCACCCCGAACAGCAAGTCTCCCACGTGGGAAAATGGCACAGCCTGCTTGGAAAGTGAATGTGCCCCAAGGACCCTCAGTGGAGCTGGACGGCTGCCAGATTGCTCTGGGTAGAAGCTGTTCAGAGCTCACAGTGCTGGCTGGGGCCGTGGAAATAAACACATTTGTCATCAGCCAAAATGTTCATGCCAACAGAAGCTGCTCCTGACTCGAGTGTAAATTGCTGGGTAGGAGGTGGAAGAAATGGGAAGAGAGGAAATTGGAGGTGTCAGCCCCAGGATGCACTGGTATGGGCAACCATAATTAGGGGCGGGTCACGTCCCGATTGCTTCCTGCACATCACAGAGCACTTTCAGGTATGGCCTCGCCACAGGCCTGCAGAACAGCAGAGACACTTGGTGGGGAGAGCTGTTTGCCACAGGACTTTTGGGTGGGTTGCTTGTGGTTGAGGGAGGCTGAGGCTACTCCGCCTCACTGTGCTGTCAGGTTAGCTGGAGCCCCTGGGGAGGTAAAGTAGGACCCCCAGAGAGGACTCAACAGCTCCTCGCAGTGTGTGGAGCCCTTTTTCTGAATTGGGTGAGACCTGGGCAACTAGTCCAGCCCCACACCTGCAGTCAGATTCCTTCAACAGCAGTTTGCCTGGTGCCCACCTTGTTGTTTTTTAACGCCCTCAACAGCAGGCCCTTCTGGTCAGCCATGGAAGCACTCCCTTTCTACTCGCATGTCTTGGTTAGACTTTGCTTTTTTTAAAGATTTTTATTGGGGAATTAGGGGATGGGAACAGCGCTGGGGAATTGGGGAAAGGGGAACAGGCAAGTAGCTGTCCTTTTGTCCTTCAGTCTAGTTGTGGAGGACGTTGCTTCACTGCCCCAAGTTGGCACCATCATTGCGCTCTTCCCAGGCGAGGCAGATCAGTTGCCGGCTTCTGGACGGNAGTTATAGAGTAGCAACGAAAATAATTTTATGGTTGGGGGTCACCACAACATGAGGAACTGTATTAAGGGGTCGCCGCATTAGGAAGGTTGAGAACCGCTGCATTAGAGTCAAGTGGGGGAGACAGGTGGGAAGTCATTGAGGACAGGGTGGTCACGCGGTGGCAGGAGCATTACCCGCTGCTCCGAGCGCAGAGGTGAGCAATGCCTGGAAGGCAGTCCAGGAGCTGATGGAGGGCCTTGTCAGGCCTAGGGTGGTCCAGAGGCGCAGAGGAGTGTGGCTAGGGAACAGCAGGTGGAAGCTTTGGAGGGAGGTACAGATGCATGATCCAGGTGGGGAGGAAATTGTGACAGCAGGTGAGGCCAAAGGCACATGAATGGAGCTGAGTTATGAACAGCCTTGTGTGTCATGCAGAGACGTTTAGGTTTATCCTGTGAGAACTGTCAGCCCTCAGAGGCCAGTGCCTTCAGGAAGCACTCTTCCTGCCTTTATCCCAAACACTGCCTCCTTCCCTGAGTAATCTCCTGAGAAGCTAATGCCGTTAACCCCAAGCTGGATATTTTTAGATGGGTTGTGGAGACTGGTTTTTAGGTGAATCTCTAGAATTTCTACTAGTTAAAATTTGAGAATTGGTCAGACTTGAAAAAAAAAATCTATCCAATGTTTATAGTTTTAAAATCCTCATTTAATATCTAGACAATGTCATCATTACAGAGGCTCATTTAAACAGAGGGGTCAAGAGCTTCTGTCTGGTTAATGGAGGTGCTGTACCAGGGCCCTGCCTCTCAGTGCTCTGCTGGCTCCAGGGAGGGAGCACGGTGTGGGCAGGAGGAGGACCAGCAGTCAGACCGGCCTGGACCAAGTCTCTGCCCTGGTACTCGCTGTGAGGCTTTGGCCAGGTCACTAAGCCTCCGTCTCCTGTCAGTAGAATGGGGCAGAAATCCTTCCCTCTCACCTCATGGGGCAGTTGTGGGCTTGAGGGGCAGTTGAAGGAGGGCCTTGTGATAATCACCAAGTGCTGTGTGCATGCTGTGGGGGCGGTTGAAACACACAGCTGGAACGCAGGGTGTGGATGAACTGTGGGCCTTGCTTCCCTGAATACTCCCTTTTTCATTACCCACCGTGGCTAGGGCCTGGCCTCAAAGGGAAGCTCTGGGGAAGACTGCCTTTGGCTCCAGGCTCTGCTCCCATGGGCAGAGCTGTGCCGTCTTCGGTTAAGAGGGAAGGTGAGTGTTTTTGAAGTTGGAGCCACTGAGACCCTCTGCTGACTCACCATCAGTGCGAGTGGGAGCTCAGGAGGAGCCCTCCAGGCAGCCAGCACACTCCAGAGGAGGCTTGGAGTGTTCCCCTGAGGGACAAAAAAAGCAGAGCCAGGTGGGAAGCCGGCCTGGCCTAGAGACCCCCGGGCTTCTGACCTACATGGTTTCTAACTATTGCAGCTGGCCAGAAACTTCTTCTTAGCCAGGATATGGGCCACCATCCATCAGGCAGAGCCAGAGGCAGACAGGAGCCACAGGACCTAGCCCATCACCCTGGCTGACCATTCATCCCTCTGTCCATCAAATAAACATGTATTGAGTCCTCCTGCCCCTGCCCCTGTGCTAAGGGTACAGACCTCAGTCCAGCAGAGCTCTGCCCAGGACAGGGGGTTGGGAGGTGGGGGGCCTGCAGGAGGAGGTGGGAATGCTTGGTTACACCTCAGGGGGGCACAGGGGAGTCAGAAAAGGCTTCACTGTGGAGAGGGGTCAATGCAGTTACGAGCAATCGCCAAGTCCAGCCCTCTGGACATGCTAACAGGAAAGGGACCTAGTCAGTATTGGGTATATGTGTATGTAAGCACTGTGCAGGCATTTTTACATCATCCACAGTGCCCCTCTGAGATGTGGGTATTATTATTACCTTTCCACAGGTAGGAAACAGAAGCTCAGAGAGGTTAAGGTCCACCCTTAAGGATGCTGTCCCTGATGCAGGGGAGGTGGCCAAGGCCCAAGCTTTGAGGAGCTCTGTTGGATGGGCAGGTTGGGTAGCTTTCACGGGGTGGTGTTATCCCTGGGTAGGGAGCTGAGTGAGGAGGGGGTCTCCCCTGGAGTCTTCTCTCACTCCTTCTCCTTTGCTCTTGCCACACCAGAAAAATGCAGCTACTGCTGGCCAGCCTCTCCAAGGGCCATAGTATTTAGATTATAAACTCCTAGGGGCCAGAGTCTATAACTATTAGGTTTCTCAACAAGAATTCCAGCCCTGATGGGAGCTTGGGGATCACGCACTTCATCACTTTCACTTGAAAGAGTAGAAACAGAGGCCTAAGAGAATCATTTCCTGCTCAAGGCTCAGTCCACTCTGGACCCGGCATGCTTTCCCTGCAGGGCGCTGCCTCAGCGTCATGGGCAGTCCCCAGTGACAAGCTTTTGGTAACCGGAGCTCTCTAGGGTGGCTGCATACCCCATTCAGTACTTTCTCAGAGCTGCCAGCACCAGGAGTGAGACGAGGAGGCCTCTGCTACTGATTCAGAAGTGTGTCCTGATGTCACAGTGAATGGGACTGTCACCAGCCAGGTACAAGTTAACTGACCTCTCCTTTCTGCTTTCATCCTCCCTGGACCCAACAGATTGCCAGGCTGCGGAGCGAACTAGACATTGTTCGAGGAAACACAAAAGTCATGTCTGAGATGTTAATGGAAATGGTCCCTGGGCAGGAGGACTCATCTGACCTGGAGTTGCTGCAGGTGAGGGACCTCATGTTGTGGGAGCTGGGGGCCTGGGCGGGGCAGCAGTGAGGGAGGGACCAAGTCCACGTAGGCCCTCTCAGGCCCTCTCAGCCTCGCACTTCCTGGGAACAGTCAGAGGCCTGCAGCAGGCTCTCTTTTTTATTTCCCTTTATTTGTTTCCTGATTATAAAATACCAGTTGCAGAATACATGCCCATGGAAAGAAAATGGAAGTACAAAGATGAAAATAAAAATTTTCTTTAATACCAGCATCTACAAGTAACCACCACTGATGTTTTGATATATTTTCTTTCAAACTTTTTTTTTTTTTTAAGATTTTTATTGGGGAATTGGGGGATGGGAACAGCACTGGGGAATTGGGGGAAGGGGAACAGGCAAGTTNCGCGCACGCGCGCTTGCTGCCTCACATATAAGGGCCAATAACTCATTGGGTAATTCAGGTTGTCACAGCAGCCTTCTCTTGTGACAGAGCATATGTCCCATTGGCTAATGCCTCACATCCAGAAGCCCAGAGAGAGGAGTTAAAATGCTAATTTTCAGGGACCACTCAGTCATTTTTATCCCATTGAAACGCAAGCATCCTTCTTTTGCAAAACTGGTGCCTCAATTACCAACTAATTGCCTGATTATTGTACAGGGACTAGAGCCTTCAGTCAACAAGGGGCTGCCCTCATTCCTCAGGAATGACTGATCTAGAGTGTGAGGATGCCTGTGCCATTCAGGTTCGACTCTAAAGGAGACTGTCAGAAAGAATGATCTGGAAGAAGGAAAGGGGTGGTGGAAACGTGTCTGCCCTCCAGTTCCCAGGGGCTCCCCTGGCTCCCACGGTGGTGACCTGTTTCTCTCCCTGCCACATCAGGTGCTGGAGACGTGTGTGAAGAACTGTGGCCACCGCTTCCACATCCTCGTGGCCAACCGAGATTTCATTGACAGTGTTCTGGTCAAAATCATCTCTCCCAAGAACAACCCTCCCACCATTGTACAGGATAAGGTGCTCGCTCTGATCCAGGTACGTCAGCGCCTCTTGTCCAGTTCATTGGGACAGAGTGAGATGGGGCCTCTACTCATTGAGTCCTCATGCTTGCCCATCATTTGGGGGAAAGAATGGAGGCTTCCAGGTTTAGATATTTGTTGCAAAAATACTTTGTTTTTGCACTCATCCCACAGGAAAGAAACCCTAAGCAGTGGCTCTCCTGCCAGTTGGCAGAGCCTCCACTGAAGTTTTCTGGGTACCTGGACCTCTGCTGCCCA
Source organism: Hipposideros armiger (assembly GCF_001890085.2). NCBI lineage: Eukaryota > Metazoa > Chordata > Mammalia > Chiroptera > Hipposideridae > Hipposideros > Hipposideros armiger. Next base: position 1,553,135 of record NW_017731614.1, on the reverse strand, counting down.
CAGTGGTAGGTTGAGGGTGGTGGTGGGGCCTTGTCAGGCCCCTGAGCCGTCAGGGACAATGTGGAGTAGGAAGGGCCATATTAGAAACATATCCAGGGCTGGTGAGTCACAGGGCGGGGGCCAGCTCTAGGTCAGACTGGGATAGGGCAGTGATTCAGTGAGGAGATGACATTTCTGTTGGACCCTAAAGGATGGTGAGGAGCTTTCTGGAAAGGTCTGAGTGTGAGCAGTATCATAGGCAAAGACAATAGCATGTGCAAAGGCCCGGAAGCATCAAAGAGGCGTTGGCACATATGCAATGTATTCATTATTAACTGCTATGTAACAAATTATCCCCAAACTCAGCAGCTTCAAGCAACAAGTAGTTATTCTCTCATAGTTTCTGTGGGTCAGGAGCTAGGAGCAACTCAGCTAGGTGATTCTGGCTTGGGAGCTCTCATCAGGGTGCAGTTAAGATGTTGGCCAGGGTTGCCTCATCTGAAGGCTTGACTGGAGCCAGAAAAGCTACTTCCAAGGTGGCCAGCCCACATCGCTGTTGGTAGGAGGCCTGAGTTCCTTGCCACGTGACCTTTGGAGTATCCTTGTGACACGACAGCTGGTTTTACCTAGAGCAAGTGATCCAAGAGAGAGTGAGGAAGCTGCAGCGCCTGTTAGGACTGGGTCTCAGAAGTCACTCGCCATCTTTTTGGTCATAATTTGTTAGAAGGGAGTCATCAGGTCCAGCCTCAAAAGTAGAGAATTAAGCTGCACCTCTTAAGGAGAAGAGGATGTTTTGAAACCATCACATGGAGAACAGAGTATAATGAAGACTGTCCGGGCCCAGGAGATGAGGCCAGAAGGATGGTCAGGGCTTGTGGGCCACATGTACTGAGGAGTTGGTACTTTGTCCTTTAGGCTGTGGGAGCCATTGCATGTTTCTGAGCTGGCTGTACATAGTCAAGTCTGGAATTTAGACAGCGCACTCGGTGACAGGGTGGAAGGCACAGATGTCAGAAAGCACACCTAATTTCGGGTGATTCATGCTGTGGTAGAGGAAAGATAAGGGCCTGCAGGAGCCAAGAGGAGAGGTGAGACCAACCCAGGGGTGGGAGTGGGGCTGAAAAGGGGCGGGCCCAGGGGCTTTGGAGTTGATGGTGGCACCAAGGCTGGAGAGAAGAGGGGCCCAAGGCAAGGAGTCTACAGGCTTTGTCCTTTTTACCTGCACCTGCTCCCTGAAAATCATCCCCAGCTCTTGGGGCAGTTGACTCCTCTCCATCATTCACACAGCCCTCAGGCCTCCCACTAAGGTTTACTGCACACATCATACATTCTCTCTCCTCAGTCACCCCCTTTTACGGTCTTCAAGTTCTTCCTGCTAACTTTCCTATCATCTGCCTCACTCTGAGTTCCCTGAGAACCCAGGGGCTTCTATCCCCAGGGTCTAGAGCAGTTGACTGAGTAGGGTAGGTGTTCAATAAGTTGTTGTTTTTCTTAATGACTGGATGGATGTAGTTTGCTGAAGCTTTAAGAAAAGGAGGAGTATGGATGACAGCAGAGCCTGCTCCCATGCTTCCTTAGGTAGTGCCTATCCCTTCATCCTGCCTACCGGGCATCTCTCCCTCCCTCTGCCTCTCACACATAGAGTCACAAATCACCTCACCCCCTCCCCTCCCCACCCCCATCTGCACCCCCAACAACCACCTCATTCTGGAATTTCCCCAGTACACTCTCCTGCCTCATTGGCCCCAGTATTTGATGTCAGGAAAATGAATTGTGGCTTTTTTCTTGCAAAAGATAGGACATCCCAACCTGAACTGTGCAAGCCTGCAGTGGCCACAGACGAGGTCTGTCTGGAGTCAGACCTGGAAGGAGCACTTCCTGTGACCAGGCCTGGTGGGTAGCTGGCTGCCCCTGGCAAGCACAGCCCTGGCAAGGGTCCTGATATGCGCTTCCCTTGCAGATTGTGTGGGGATCCTGGCTGAGGGCAGAGTCTGTACTAGCTGTGGCCGGTGGCTCTCCCCCAGGACACCAGCCCCATGCACCCTGCCCTGACCTCCAGAGCTCTCCTATCAGGGTCATTACCTCCTCCCAGCACTGCTTGTACTCACTGTGTAACCTCGGCAGGTATTTTGACTTCTCTGGGCTTCTACCTCCTTATCTGTAAGACGGGGGCCTGCATTCCTGCCTTTCTACTCCCAGTGGTGTGTCTTCCCAGAGCAGCAGATGGACAGTACCCATGTTTTGAGGACGCCCCCTGCTGGCCTGGCAGGGACCTGAGCAGGATGGGGCCTCCAGGACTTCACAGGCTCCTGTCGGGCCAGGGCATGCTGGACCAATCAATCTCCCTGGACCAGCTGGTAAAACACAAGAGACTTTAGGTAAAGGGACTTTCAGGAGGGCTTGATGACCTACCTGGGGAGAGTTCTTCCTGTCCAGGTTGAACTTCCTATCCAGCTTCCTCAAGAACTTCCTCTTTGGCCATGGCTGACCAACACAGAGAAAAGCAGGCAGCATTCAGAGCGGGTGGATGGCTTGGCCTCTGTAACGGCTAGACTAAAGGATAGCCAGGACCAGCCTTTTCTTTTCTTTTACTTTTTATTGAATTATACGTATATACAGGAAATCGCATATTAAAAAAGCATACAGAACGTGATAAATTATTACAAACTGAACATACCCTTGTAACCAGCCCCTATGTTGTGAGACAGACAATGACCCACACCCAAAAAGCCCTGCACCTCTGGGAGGACCCCCACCTGACTTCTCACAGGATGGCTGGGTTCTCCTGTTCTTGAACTTCGTCAGTGTGGAGTCTGCACCAGCGCTCCATCGTGCCTGTGTGTGTGGCCCTGCTGCATTTGCGGGCCTCACCTCATTGCTGGGTATGGCCAGAGGTCTCTGTCCCCAGTGCTCACCTCTCAGTGCTGGGGCGAACGCACCACAGTTTATTTGTCTCTCCCACTGTTGGTGGGCACCTGGTGTTGTCCAGTTTAGGCTATTATGAAAAATGCTGCTGTGAGCATCAAGCATGTGTCTTTAGATGAACATATGTATTCATTTTTGTTGGGTATACATTAAGTCTCATATGTGAAACTGCCATCATTGGTCAAAAGTGGTTGAATATTAGCAGTGTCGTGTGGTTCAGCCTAATCCCTAGGTGAGATTGCTGGGTGGTAGGTAAGGCCTGGTTACACCCACAGCCTCGCAGGTATCCTCCCAGCAGCAGGAGTTTCAGCCGCTTCACACCCTCACCAACACACAGCCCATCTGAGGAGTATATAGAGGTTCTGCATCCTGTTAACCCGTTTTAACTCCTTTGAGAAAGAAGATGATTTTATTTGCATGTTGAATATACTGCTTCTTTTGCCAGCCTGTGAATAGCAGCAGGACCTCATATAAATACAATGAGACTGAAGAGAGGTCCAGCTAAATGTGCAGGTGCCAGAGCCGTGATGGCGTCTCCTTGCCCTCTTCATTATCAGGATGTTTCTTGGTGCTCTTCAGAGCCCAGTGTTGGGAAGTGGAGTTGGGTCAGTCCCAGCCCTGTTCTTAGGGAGTTCTGGAAGCATTTACCCGACTCAGGTGTGAGGGCTCAGGGGGCCTACCCTGCAGTGGGTGTTAGCCCTTTGGGGAGGGAACCTGTCCCCCTGGTAGCCGGGGAGGAAAGATGCTGAGAGCAGAGCACCCTTATAAGCCCCTGCCAACTCCCTCTCCCAGCCTTTGAGCTTCCCCCACTCATGATCCCACGGCTGGGCCTCCTGGCTGCATACCTTTCTGTTTCTTCATGTTAAGTCCGGTTTGTTGAGAAGACAAGGATACTCCCACTGTATGCTGTCCCTTAGCCTGCCATTGAAATTGTTTTCAAGAATGGAAATGATATCATCCTGGTGGAATAACCTCATTGTGGTCACGCCTCCTACCTGTCTCCCTTACTTCGCTGCCCTCCC
>NW_017731614.1:1546570-1548359 GCF_001890085.2 Hipposideros armiger | reverse complement strand
AAAAAAATAATAATAAAGGGAAAAGCGGTCAAAAGGAGGGCTGGTTCATGTTTGTATAAGGTTTTAGTCTGAGGTTTGGTGTACAATCCAAAGCAGTAAAGGAGATAAAAGAATGACTTTCTCGCTCTTGTCTGTTTTTTTCTCCTCATTAGACCTTCCTCTGGGTCTTTTAACCCCCTAATGCTGTAGACACAGGCAGGAAATGGGAAAATTACATAAAGAGCAGTGAGGTGGCCATTAGGTTATTAACCAGCCAGCACCTGTGACAGGGACTCCTCAGAGGGTGCCAGCACTGACCATGTCACCCTGCTTACTGATAGGGCAGCCTGCCAGCACCACCTCTGTGGCTCCCAGAGCGAACCAAACCTCCTAAGATTTTCCATCTTCCCCTAGAGCAGATTCTTCATCCTCGGCTGCGTCAGCTCTCTAGAGGGGTTCCTGCTTTATCACTATTACCTCAGTCTGTTGACAGCCTAAGCGGCCATCTTCCTCTGTTCTCTGAAGTATGACAATAAGGATGCTTGGTAACCATGAGGAAAGAATTCAGTCTAACTTGACAAATGTTGACTGACTGCTTTCTCTGTGCAAGGGTGAAACTCAGTGTGTGCCTTCAAAGGTATGGCCTGTTGGGGAAGAAGACAGGCACACAGGTATTTGGGCATTGTCCCAGGACGATGCTAGAGGCACGCAGCATCTCTGGCTTTCTCCCCTTCAGTGTTTCTACATATGACTGTTCCTTTAAAGATGCCCCTCACCCCACGCCCCATTCCCCTGCTGGCATCAGAATCAGTAGAGAATGTTGCCATGAACATATGTTCTGTTAGCAGCCACCTCACCCAAATTGCACTGGGGTTCCATACATGGGTCGAAATAGTGGCAGGTGGGAAGGGTGTGGATTAGCCAAGACTGCTTGGTTGCAAATAACAGATGCCAACTCCAGCTCGCCTAAGCTGTTTGTCATCAGGAGGCAGGGCTTCCCAGAACCCTGAAGTGTGACTGGGCCTGGGGAAGGGACAGAAGGGACCAGGAAACCCGTCCAAATCTTCTCCTGTATGTCTGCAGCTCTCAGTACACCAGCTGTAGCCTTCCAAGTGCACAGGTCCTAAGCTGGCACATGGCTGCCTCCCAGGGCCTGAATCTGTAGAGGATAGTTTCGCCTAAACAGAGAGTAGCCCAGCAACACCCCCAGGCCCGAGCCAAGCTCCTAGGAGGAGAAGTTGATTGGCCCAACTTGGGATGTGTATTTCCCCTTCCCCTCCCAGTACCAGAAAAGGGGGGGGGCCTGTTGACTCCCCGATTAGTAGATACCACAAGAATTATCCACTGACTGGAGAGAGGAATGATGGTTCTTTGAATCTTCATATTTCTTATCTCATATTTAGCTGGGATGCAGAGCGAGATAAATTAAAAGGAGTCCCGGGCCGGCTGAGTGGCTCAGTTGGTTAAGAGCTCGCTCAAGAGTTTGAGCTCTGAGCAACAGCGGTTCGAGTCCAGCCCGAGCTGAGCAGCCGCTGAACTGCCAACAGGTAGCAGGATGGCTCAGCTAAAAAAAGAAAAAAAAAAAGAAAAAAAAGAAACTACCTTCCAAAGAGTTTGGAGCTGGCCACGCACAAAGGCGAGGCTCAAAAGGGAGGAAGAGATCCATTAAAAAATAATAATAATAAGGGCCGGCCAAATGGCTCAGTTGGTTAAGAGCTCGCTCAAGAGTTTGAGCTCTGAGCAACAGTGGTTCGAGGCCAGCCCGAGCTGAGCAGCCGCTAAGCTGCCAATAGGTAGCAGGATGGCTCAG
>NW_017731614.1:1542770-1546315 GCF_001890085.2 Hipposideros armiger | reverse complement strand
AATAAATAAATAAATAAATAAATAAATAAATAAATAAAAGGAGTCCCCTGAGCTGTTTGTCCTCCCATGGAAATAGAGGCCTAAAGGGGCACCCAGAAGAACTGTCATGCTTTGTTCTCCCCAGCCTCCCCCAATAGGCTGTGAAACTAGTCTTGGACACTAAAGTTTAGGCCCTAAACATAAATGCTAATAGTGCATTTTGAAGCTGGAGTCGCAGGACTCAGCTGGAATTTGAACCAGGTGGCTTCAGCCAAAGCAGCTGGTGGAGGACAGGGTTCTGGGGCAGTCCCCAGGGGCAGGCCTCCTGCGGGGCTGCCCTCCAGCTGGTGCTCCACTGGGGCCTCACCAGGCCCCTTTGAGACTGCAGAAGGAAAAGGAAGTGTTGGCCAAAAGGGTCTGTCCCGAAGCAGGTGTTTAAGTCCCTGAGTATGCAAATTAAGTAAGTTCTTCGAGGAAGCCAGGCCAACCTTAATGTTTGTAGTAAGTGAGATGCATCAGTTGTAATTAACAAGGCCTTTTGGAAACTTTTAACTTCAAATGGGTCTGCTGGTTAGAGATAGAGTTTCTCTGGCTGCCTCAGGATTGGTTGGAAGGCATTGCTGGAGCTAGGGAGGCAGTTAAATGACAACAGAATTGGCAATGGAAACCGTAGGAGTCAGAGGCTCTGCCTTCTCTGGGTACGTATGGTGACGGGGACAGCTCTGAAGAGCTGGGCCCCGTTTTGGAGAAGCCCTTTGGGTATATTTCTTTTTTCTTTTTTCTCTTTCTTTTTTTAATAATTCTCAACTTCCAAAGAACAGAATATATTCTTTAAATTTTTTAAGACTTTCATTGATCAGTGATAAGTAGCAATCTGTTCAAATATTTGTTTTTTCCTCTCTGTTGTTTTTTCATCTAAGGGAATCTAGTGGTCATGCTTTCCAGTGGATTCTTCCATGTGGGCACGTGTGCGCTGACACTGGAGGTAGCACAGGGCTCCCCCATTCGAGTCTCAGTTATCTCGCCTGCCAGAGGACAGCCTGGTCTAGGCAGTCTCAGCTTTCGTGTTCTCCCATCTACTGAGGAAACCTAGTGTTTGCCTTTATTTCCAGTCACACATCGATTTCTCCTTTCCTTTCTGCTCAGCTTGCCTATGGTTCCTGCCTCCGCTGATGAGAGCTGTGCAGAGCAGAGAGCAGGGGTGAACATGCTTGTAGACCTGAGGCCCAATGGCAGCCTAGGGGCATGGTGCCAAGGAGTCCTCTCCTCGCCCATCAACTAAACTTCACCAGGAACTGATTTCCTTGCGATCAGGGATGCCTGCATTTTAAGGGTACACCACAGAGCTTGGGTGTTATTGCTCTGTCTCCTCTCCAAGGAAATACTACATGCTTAATTAAGTTTTGTACTTTTGTTCATGCTCAGCAGCCCCATTGAAAACCAAGATTTTGCCAGCTGCATAGTGGCAGTGCTGGCAGGAGAGGAACCGAATACGTTTGGGCAGGGCGATTTGCATTTGCGTGTAGGAGAGTGTTGGCCTGAGAGAGGATCTGGGCTGCTTTGGGTTTTCAAGCACCATGACAGCCCTTGGTGAGAAACGCTTCCTAATAGGCCTTTTTAACCCTCCCAGGCATGGGCTGATGCCTTTCGAAGCAGTCCTGACCTCACAGGCGTTGTGCACATATACGAGGAGCTGAAGAGGAAAGGGGTCGAGTTTCCTATGGCAGATCTGGACGCTCTGTCTCCCATACACACACCACAGCGGGTAAGCTTCCAGCTGGCATTTTCTGGAAGGGTCTATCACAAAACAGACAAGCCACTACGCCATCCTTCTGCTGCTCCATTTGAATTATTCAGCTTTTCATCATGCTTTCTCAAAGCTCGAGGGCATTTCTTTTTAATAACAAGGGGAATGCAGGAGTGGGACAACTGGTTGGTGATTAAGTGGTAGCAGTGTCTCCCCCCAGTTTTCATCCTGACCATGGAAGAATATAATAGAGGGATCGGTTCAGATGTTTTCATGGAAATGGCGGCTTGGGTGGATACTAATGATCCTGTGAGGGTCATTAGCATCTGCTTTTCAGAGGCCCCAGGAATCTGGTATGGGTGCACCAGCATCTCCTTTTGAGAGCACTAGAGCACCTCAGTGTTGGCATGCAGAGCGACTGACGAGGGATCTAAATGGATCTGAAATTTATTTTGAGCTATGAGTTCAGCATCAGCCTAGACATCCTTGGATTCCATCAGCCTTGGGATTCAAAGCCCATGGAAGGCCCATTTAGAGGCCTCCTGCTGAAGCTCTTACAACAGGGGCAGGCAGTTCTGTGCTTCAGAATTAAAAGCATGCAGGCAACAATGTTCATCCTTTTCCAAGGAAGCTAGTACATACCTCTCTGCTGGCCAGGAATCAGCCCCGGCCTGGGGGGAGAGAGCCAGCAAGCTCCAGGGTCTTATCTCAGCACTCTGCCTTGCTGGCCCCATTGGCCCATCTTTGAAGCGAGGGTGAGAAGGCCAGCATGCCCATGTGGGCCTGTCGTGTGAACACAATTAATGTTGAAGAGGCGATTGGCGATGCCCAAAGGGAAAGCACAAGGAATTGTACTTTCCAAAGCAGGATTTTCATTACGATCCCTCCAAACCACTCACTATGTGTGGAATACACATATAACCCGTTTTATTCTTCCATTAATGATACAAAACAGTGCTGTTGTTCCTATAATTACAAGGATCGTTCAGTAAATTGCATAATTACTATTTATATTTGTCTACTTGTAAAGACAAAAATGGAATCTTCTGGTATCAAATAAGGTTTCACGAGTAGCAAGACTTAATAGCAGCACCCCTCTGCTAGGGTCCCTAGGTGGTCCTAATAACGGGAACCACGGCCAGAACGCTCTCAGAGTGCTCTTGCTGATGCCTTTCGGAGCAGAGGGAAGAGCCGTTGGTAGCCCCCTTCTCAGGTGGAGACTGGGGGCGGAGAGCTTCCTCGAGCCTCACAGGTCAGCAGTAAAGCGGTCCCCCACCTCTGCAGGCAGCTGTGGTGGGAAGTGCCACCCTGGGTGGGGTAGGTGCCAGGCCCAGTTGCACAGGCAGCCCACATGAACAGAGGACTTTGTTGTTGCCGTGCCAGAGTGTCCCTGAAGTGGATCCAGCCGCGACCATGCCCAGGTCCCAGTCGCAGCAGAGGACGAGTGCCGGCTCCTATTCCTCACCGCCTCCTGCTCCCTACTCCGCTGCGCAGGCCCCGGCTCTGAGTGTGACTGGCCCCATCACAGCCAACTCAGAACAGGTACTCACATACTTCAGGCCACAGGCAAGCCAGCCAGCCAGCTGCCCTCATTCACTCTTTCAGGGGACATGTACAGAGGCCCCACACACACATACACCAGCGACACACAGATGGAAGGGCCCAGCCCCCTCTCCTGAGGACTCAGAGCAGCGGTTCTCAACCTGTGGGTCGCAACCCCTTTGGGGGACGAACGACCGACCCTTTCACAGGGGTCACCTACGACCATCGGAGAACAAAAAGATATTTCACATTACGATTCATAACAGTAGCAAAATTA
>NW_017731614.1:1467329-1536480 GCF_001890085.2 Hipposideros armiger | reverse complement strand
CTGTAGAGGGCAGTGTCACTGGCCCTCATATGTGGGATCCGAACCGGAGCCCTCTGGCGTCCCAAGCCAGCTCTTAACCAACGCGCCACTCGGCTGGCCCTCTTGGTTAGACTTTGGGAAGCAGTATAGTCGAGCTAAGGAGTTGCTGGGTTTACATCTGGGTCCAACCGCTGATGAGCTGAGTGATGCTCAGCAAGTCCCCTCTCAACAGCCTGGAGTACTCCCAGGCACCTGGGAAAGACTGGAAACCATCTGTTTCCAGAGCCAGCACAGTGCTGGGCACAAGCAGGCCATCCCCAGGTTAGAGCTTTGGTGGTTGTTTTGGGCATAGCCTCCGTCCCAGCAAACTAGTCTGTCTCCCGGTGACTGCCGCCCTTGGCTACCTTCTTTAACAACGGAACAAAACAAATTCCTCTTTTGTCCTTAAGTATTTGAGAATTGCCCACGGCCCAATCTCTATGTGACACAAATGTGACCGTTGGCGACGTACCTTGTAGAGGACCGGGCAACTCTCAGCAGGAAGCAGACGTTATAAAATCGAGAGCTTCCATCGACTGAAAGCCCTCCATCTCTTTCTCATGTGGTTGCTGAGCCATATCTTCCCATCTTGTGCATAGGCGCTTGGGTCCAGCCTAAACTTGAGGTTCTGCATCTATGTCTGCTCAAGGCCATGCCCTTAGCTGCAACCTGTGAGTGAGTCTCTTTCATGATCCTGATGCTGTCATCCCGCATCCTCTATCTCCTAAATTAGCTTCTTGACCTTTGTCTTCAATTAATAACTTTTAATTAATTCAGTGATGCTAAAATTTAATTAATTCAATGATGGGCATTCCTACTTGGCTATTCATCCGATAATAAAAGAAGCCTTACTCCATGTTTTTTCTTGAGGAGGCTGATGCTCTATTCCCCTCTTGCTTCTTGCTTCTTCCATCTTATTTCAACAAAAGACTGAATGTCCAGGACCATTTTCTCTAGAGAAATGTAGTTTATTCTATTTACATGTTTAGCTTTATCCTTCCCCCTTTCTCTTCAACCAAGAATGTCTTCTCCCTCCCCTTTCCTTTGCAGTGACAGGGTGCAGAGCTTCAGGATGTTATCCCATGCTCCTCAGAACTTGGAGATGGTTCAGAGGATACCCATAATGATGATTAAAGGGTTGTTTGTGAGGTGGGGATGAGAGCGTCCCTTGAAGAAAAGATAAAGGCATTGGGATTAATTAGAAGAGAGAGGATAGTTTAATAAGATGGTCTGACAGATAGAGAGGGCTTTTGCACAAAGAACAGAAACCAGCTGTTCTCCCCCTGTAGAGAGCCAGGTAGAGAAGAGGCCAAAGCTGAAATTCTCAGCATTTAGGAAATTCCTATCCCAGCTGCTGCACAGTGGGAAGGAACACCTGGGCAGGCTGTGGGCTCTTGGTGACTTAGGACCAGAGGTGAATCACTCTTCCTGAGAGGCTGGAGGTGGAGGGAGGCAGACAAAGGCCTCTCAGTTGTGCCCGCCATGGCCTGGCTGCGGATGACCTGGTGGAGGCCATGCGGCTGGCTGGCATTTGCAGTGGCAGGCATCTCAACATTCTGGTCTTCCGCTCTCCTTCGATCTCTGTCTTTTTTCTTCCTGTTTATTTATTTATTCTTTTTTTTAAAGATTTTTATTGGGGAATTGGGGGAAGGGGAACAGACAAGTTGCTGTCCTTTTGTTCTTCAGTCTAGTTGTGGAGAATATTGCTTCACTGGCCCAAGTTGGCACCATCATTGCGCTCTTCCCGGACAAGGCAGATCAGTCACCGGCTTCTGGATGGCGGCTCACGGCGGCTGCTGGCTGCTCACGCTGGCTGCTGGCTACACACGATAGCCCATGGCAACCCACTGCAGCAGGAGCTGCAGCCTACGCCGTCACTGGTGACTCACGGCAGCCCAGCTCCAGGTTGAGCTGTTGTTCAGCATCTTAGCTTATAGAGAGCTGTGTCACACTGGCCCTCATATGTGGGATCCAAACCAGGGCCCTCTGGTGTCCCAGCCAGCTCTTAACCAATGCACCACTCAACCAGCCTTCCTGTTTAATTTTTTTAATACAGTAACTTAAAAGGTGAAAGCACGGAGATGGTAAAACTTTCTCTCTGCAGAGAGTCCTGGAGGTCCCTGATTGAGAAGCCCCAGGACAGACCCCTGAGCGCTCCTCCAGGGACTGGAGCACAAGGCTCTGCCTGTGGGGCCAGGGGTGGTTTCAGCCACCTCTGCAGCTGAAGACAGTGGGGAGCAAGGCCGCAAATGCATGGCCGGAGCAGATGTGGCGCTTACAGTCCATGAGATCACTGCATTCTGTGCCCGTGGGTCTCATTCTGCCTCCAAGCCAAGGTCCTCATGTTAGAGCTAGCAAAGGTCTCAGAAATCATCTAGTATTTTCCAAACATTTCTATCAAGTCATGGAACTCTTTTCTCCACAAACAAAATTCTGCAGAGCACCGCAATATTTAAAACAGATAACAGCAGAGCTGCCATGGCTACTGTAGGGTGGAGTGCCCCAGACCCAATGGTATGAAGGCACCTCCGTGGCCTCTGCAGAGCTTCACCATTTCTCCAGTCCCCTTATTTTACCCAGAGAGTGCTGGCGGCCTGGAGAGCGGATCCAGTCACGGCCGCTGCCACCTGCCACTTAGTCCCCAGCATCCAGAAGGGACACGGAACCCAGCCCTGCTCTCTCCCGTCTGCTGTTTCTGGTGCTTGCTGAGGGCTCTGGCTTGGCTCTCCTTGGACTGTAGTGGACCATCCTTGAGGCCTGCTCTTTGTCGTGGGATTTCCACCATTAGGGTAGAGGCAGAGGCTGGAATTACTGGAGATAAGTACGAGCCAGAGGCTCTGCTAGAGGAATTCCCACGACATGGGGTGACAGCGCTGAGTTGTGTCTAGAGTGCTGCGCAAGTTCTGAGCAGGGAGGATGGTGGCGGATTCCTAGAAAACATCCTGAGTGGGTAGGGAGACGGATAGCTGGGTAGGCTTGTGGTAAAGCTGACACTGTAAAATGTTAATGGTAGAATCGAGGTGTTGGGTATATGGTGTTCACTCTAAGATTCTCTCCACTTTGTTCTGTGTTTGAAAGTTTTTATGATTAAGTGTTTGGGTGGAGAAACATCCTGGAGCATTGAAGGATGGGTAGGAATTTGCTTGATGGAGAAGAAAGAGTGGAACAGTGCAGGCAGAGCTCCGACTTCTCAGAGGTCCCTGAGTAGTGTGGGTAGTGCCTGAGGCTAACTGCTATTGGAAAAAGTCTTAAGTGTCTCTGGGGAAGGCCCATGGGCTCTGGGAGGTGATGCCACAAGCTTCTGCAGGGGTGGCCTTGGACCTGCTCCCCATGACACACTGCCACATTCCCCTGGCTTGCAGGTCCTACATCCTGGAATTGGCCTGCAGTGTGGATGGGAAGTGACTGACCTCTTCCCTTTCTACTCCCCAACCCAGGAATCCGGGGAGCAGGCACCAGACACAGCCACACTTCCCTGTCCTAGGACTGTCTGGTGGGGCTGCCTTTGTTGAAGGGAGAAGGCCTGTAGCTGGAACTTGAGATCCTGCATCAGAGATTGTTTTGAGACACCTCTCGGGTTATACTGTGCATGTGCATATTCAGGGTGGGGAGTGATGTGCATGGTGGCTCAGGAAGGGCTCGTGGCAGAAAGGCAGGGGCTGTGTCTCTTTCTTCTGTCTCATCCAGGTCAAGGGTAGGGAGAGAGGGGTTGTGAGTATCCAGTGATTTCCTAGAAGCCCCCCGAGTTCCAGAAATAATCCTGCCTCCTTCCAAACCTAGAATGTTAGTCTTAAGAGAACCAAGAATGGGAATCTGTTCATAGAAAAAACCAGAAGGTCCAGACACTGGGCTTGCTGTCCGGGAGAGACTGGCAGCACCATTCTGGCTGGGCAGAGGGCTATCAACAGAAAACCAAGGCAAAGGGCAGTGTTTCCATAACCAGACAGACAGGGCCCAGCCAGCCAGAGAACCTCCAAATGAAGCTTTTCCCCTCAGGGTGTACCCAGCTGCCTAAATCTAGGTACCTTCTGTCTTGAAAAAATACAGCTGTACTGGGATGATTCCGGGCTGATCCACGTGGGCCAGGCTTCTTTCCTCAGCTGTCTCTGCTCTTGGGGAAGGAGCTACCGCGGGCTGGGCAGTCATGGGGGGAGGGCAGCAGGAGCAGTGTCCAGTCCTGTCTGGCTGGCCGTGATCTACCTGCTCTGTGATGGGCAGTTCTGTTGAGGCCCCTACCTTGCTCTTACCTGCCTAGGTAAGAGGATCTGGCCTAGGACACTCGTCACCCTTTAGGAGTGAAGGAAGGGTGTGCATGTGCGTGTGTAAGGGAATGTTGTTGGACACGTTGGCTTAAATGTGGAGGAAAGGAGTGCAACTTGCCTTTATTCTCTCAAAAGCACTTAAGGAGTGGCTCCTATGTGTCAGTCACAGGTACTGGGAAAACAGGGACAAGGGATGCCATCTCTGCCCTCCAGAAGCTTTGGTCTGGGGCAGAGGGCAGGGGCGGGGGCAGAAAATAATGCCCCTGTGTGGTGAGCACCGTGCTGCAACACGCCATGGGGCATGGGGCGTGGGAGGGCTATGGGGAGGCCCCAATTTCCTGCCTTGTGACCAGTGGGACGATCAGACTCAGCAGATGATTCCGGGGCCATTTCCCTGTGTGTGGCATCCCCAGGGGATAACTGATGGCACCTCCCTCACAGAGTATATGAGTGGTAGGAGGGGAAACCTAGCCAACTAACCAGATTATGAGACAAGATCCAGAACTAAACAGAGATCATGTATGTCTGCAGTGAGTAGTGCTGTTGTCGGAAAGTGGGCCCTTCTCGGTGCAAAGTCCAGGTTCCTTGGCAACTCGAGCAAAGAATTGAATGAAATGCTGGAGTAAAGTACGGAAAAAGTAGTTTATTCGAAGAGATAGTATGTTTCAAAGAGTAGAAGTAGGCCTGAGCAGTAGAGAATGGCTCAAGGGCTCATTATTAGAAGAGAAATTACATCCTATAAGAGCTTGGAGCAGGCCACGTGCAAAGGCGAGGCTTAAAGGGCTTAAAATGGAAGAAGCGGTCAAAAGAGCAGGACATCCAAAAGGGGGGGGGGGAGGTGGAATTCCCAGGACTTGGGGGGTTTTATCCCTTCTCTAGAATGGGCTGTTCCCCTAAGGGCATGGGACCACTTGATTGGCACCTGTGATTGACAAGAGGTACAGCATAGATGTGACTGACTGGTCTGATCTAGTTGGGTATTTTGCACCCATTTGTTTCAGGGGTAGATAGTTACAATGAAAAGAAGTTTTGGATTGAGAGGGGAGGTCACCGGGCGGTCACATCCTGTGGGACGTGCAGGAATGCAGAGACCCAATGCCTGCCTCTAACTGCCTGCCTAGTTTTCCCCTTGAGAGACGTGATCCCCAGAAAGCTGAGGGGCAGGAGGCCTTTTCTTCTGTATCTGCTTCCTGCTGGGCAGGGTCATAGAGCTGCCCCTGCCTATTGGGGGATTCACGGAACTCTCACCCTAGCTGATCTCAGATGAGAGGAAGGGGTCTCGAGATCCACCTGGAAGACCATGTTGGCTTCTTTGGTTGTGACTGGCAATCTGGTTGGGGTATCCTCTGTATCCCCAAGGTCCCTGAATGAGGAAAAATATATTTTAATTAATAAATCTGTTAGCTCTCATGAAGCCTGAAGCCATTCAGTCTGTTACTCAGGTGGCGTCAATTGTCTGAGCCCAGAATGGGTTTGGCATTCAGCTTACTGGCCTGAAAAATATTAGGAAGACACGGGCTTTCAAGTAGCTATCTGAAGCAGGGGTAGGAGACTTCTGTTGTTGAGGATTCAGAAACTGATTTACAGATCAATCAAGAAGCAGGGGGATAGGAGAATTCTAGGATTCAGGCTAGGAGCAATCTTTAGTCTAGGATTCACAAACTGATGAGAAAAGTAATCAAAGCCAGGGGCTAAGAAACTAAGAAACTAGGGAGGAGACTTAACATTTCTATACTTAACATTTCTATAGGAAAGAAAACTTAAAAGTCTTTGGTGGGGGAGAGGGGCACTCTCTTAGCCGGTAACAGTGCTACCAGAACATTTTCAAAAAGCCATAGCTTTGAGGCTGAGCCGTGAGAAGGAAGAACCTCTGCTTCACCCTTATCCCCTTCACTCACTGGTTATCAGCTGCCTCCAGTGTTCAGGTGGGTGGGGACAGTGTCTCACCTCTGCCTGACCCCATATGGCCCATTAGGACTTGGGTCTGTTTCCACAGGCAGTTAGTTCCTGTAGTCTGGGAGGCTGTGGGCCACCCTGGTGGGGCTGCCAGTTCTCTCCTCTGTGAGACCCTCAGCCTGGCATACAGGGTGGCAGGAGCCCTGGCAGGCATTTGAAGGAGCTCTGCAGCAAGCCTCCATGAGAGCACAAGTCAGGCTGCCATCAAAGCAGGGAAGGCCCATGGAAGCCAGGCCGTATGGCCTGTCTGCCGAGGGCCATGGCTTCCAAGGGTAGAAAGGGCTCCGATGGTGACTGGGGCTTCAGGAGAGCTGTGTGGGGGCTCACTGAACTGCTGAGACCTCAGCAGGATGACAGATATGCCATCAAAATGTACCTCTGCCGTCATGATACACTCATGCTGTTGCCGGGAGTATACGTAAACTGATCTCATCTTTTTGAATGGTCTTTTCCCATTACCAGTCAGTTTCCCAAAGGCTATCCCCTTTCACCCAGAAATCCCACTTCTGGGAATTCGTCCTATGGAGGTGCTGGCACAAATGCATAAACATGTATGTATAACACATGCTCATTGTACATTATTTGGGTTGGCCCAAAGAAAGGAGATTGCAACCTAAATGGCAGCGGTAGAAGAATGGTGTGATACATTATAACACACACACAAAGGTGTGCGATCATCTGTACAAAGTCATGGGCAGAGTCTGGAATATTCTGTTGAAGAAAGCAAGCAAGCTGCAAAGAATCATCCCTGATATTTTAAAAACAATTTGACCAAACGTACTTGATACACACAACAGTATATAGGTATGGACCTCTGTCTATTTGCTGAAAAAGGACTGGTTTCCTCTGGGGTAGGAGGAGGCAGTGAGGAAGCCCCTACTCTGGCCCACCCGTGCCTGGCTTTATGGACAAGCATGCACGCCTTTTGTGACATTTAAGAACTGGCGTATATTTTCCCAAAGGAAATAGAATGCGATCAAAAGCATAGCCAGTAGGCTAGCCAGAGGCACATGTGTCCCCTAGGAGCTGAACAGGACCTGCCGGGCCATGCAGCAGCGTATCGTGGAGCTCATCTCCCGCGTGTCCAACGAGGAGGTCACCGAGGAGCTGCTGCACGTCAACGATGATCTCAACAACGTCTTCCTCAGATATGAGAGGTGGGAGCCAGGGGCCTTTTCCCCATCATTGCCATAAGAGGAGTTTCTTTCATAAACAAAGGGGAGAGAGAGAAAGATTAGAGTTGGAAAATACTCATCAGAGTTGCTAATTTGTTCCCAGAAGACAGGGAAAATGCCTCCTGTTCTCCCGAGAACCCAGCAGCAGGGAGGTGACTGCAGAATTAGGCTCTGTCCTTGGTCAGCCCCAACCTGCTCTGCCTCCCCCCCCCCCAGCCTGGGACGGGGAAGATGGGGCACCTGCTCCTTTGAAGATCCTTTGAATTTGAAAAGGATTAAAGGGTGGAAAATCTCTACTAAGGAAAAAAGATTTACTCTTTCCAATCTTTAAAGACAGAGATTTTTTTCCCTCCCTTTCCAAATGTCAGTGTGTCTAGAGTGTTCAGAAGTAGGCAGGGTGTAAGTGCTGGAAAACACACACACATTCATTTCAGCTCTTTCTGCAGCCAAGTCATTTTTGGGTTTGAGGTAACAACCTTGCAAATTCTATTCCCTTTCCAAAGCCTTCCCTGGGGGAAAAGTGCAGTGTCTTATTCAGAAGCAGTTTTCAATAGGAGGTGTTCCCATGGCATCACTCTTCCCATCCCATCACTCTGATGGGTGCGCCTCAGGCTTTCCTGAATTACCCAATGTCAGCAGCAGAAAGCTCCTTGACCAGGCCAGACTTCCAGGTCTAATCCCGGAGTCCCCTGGAGACTTGGGCCCCTGGCCCCATGCTGACTCACACCTTGATAATATGGCACTATTTAGGGTTTGTATGACAAATACTTGCATTTGGGGGCCCAGAGGATGATTTTGCTGTGGTTGTCACAACGCTGGGCTTTTTCTCACCTTGACAGTGGCAGTAGGGATGGGTGGCCCAGTGCCCACCTGACAGATGAAGAAACCTCTGCAGTAAGAATTGGAGGGCCACCCAGGGATGTGTCAGTTGGAGAGTAAGAGCTGATCTGAGGATCTGAGGCCCCTTGACTCCCAGCCTGAGACCTCTTGGTCTTGCTATGTGGTTCCAATTTCTCCACTTTGAATGGGCTTGACTTTTAACCTTTTAGACCCATTTCAGCCCCTTCTGGAATAGGATGACAGAAACTAATGTGGGCATTTTCACCTGAGTCTGCCAGTCCCAGCATTAGCACAAATTCAGAGGCAAAACCTGGACCCAGCCCTGAGGTGCCATTCTGGCTAGAGTGCCGTTGATAAGACTGTCCCTTGAAGAGGGTATCGGAAAGGTACCAGGATTAGACGCTTTTCAGATGTATTCATATTCCTGTTCTCCTTATAGACCATGGTTGAAAACCCACACAAGTCTTTTTTAAAACCACAGTCAACACACATGTCCTAACCAGGCTGTCCCATGTGGGGATCCTGCTCACCCAACAAGAGGTGACCAGTGTGGAACAGCGTTCTCAGGGAAGCCTGGTTTCTCCGGGCTCCAGCTGGAGAAATGCTCTCAGCTACCCATAGCATCTGGGAGCTTTTAAATGCACTGGCAGCCCCCACACACCCCTCACCATTGCTCTCCTATTCCCCACCTGGTATGAGAAGGACTTAGGTAAGAGAGAGAAGAGGAATTCTGCAGTTGCTTCAAGCCAAGTCCCATCCTCCGCCAGACAGCAGCCAACAGGCTGGGGGAGGAGCCTGGCTGGCTGCCCGTCACTGGTTGGCCTAACCCTTTTTACAGCTACAGGGGGATCTCTTTCACCAGGCCAGGGGCCTGGGCCTGTCTTTCTCCTCTCGGGGCCTGCCCTGTGTGTGCCCTACCACCTTTACTCCAGCAAGTTGAGCTGGAGCATTTCAGTGACGTCAGATAATTTCTCCCCAGCACAGCTCTATGAAGTAGGGAGGGGGCTGCACTTTTTGCCTGGCTTTGCCCCCAGGTAAAGGAACTGTTGGCTCAGCCTGTCCTTCCAGAGACAAGAGGAACACCTGGGTCCACGGTGTCAGGGGATTGCTGGGGGTGCTTATAATGGCCTCCTGGATGTGCCAACCAATACCCTCCCCCTCAGTGCCTGTGGATGTCCGTGGGTAAGCCTGGGAGCCTGATCCTTTTCGGGGAAGCCCCATGCAGAGGAAGGCCTGGTGAAGTCGTGTGTGAGTCTGCTCCCCACGTCCCCAGAATGGGCCTGGTTGGTCTCCTTTCCCAGAGCCTCAGCCTCTGCTGGCCCCCTAGGACCCTCGGTCCCCAGGAGCTCCTCACAGGACCAGTGAGCATCACAGTGCCCCATCACCCCTCTTTCCTTACTCTGCTTTCTCTTCCCCTGTTAGGTTCGAACGATACAGATCAGGCCGATCGGTTCAAAATGGCAGTAATGGAGTAAGTATTCCTGCAGAATTCTCTCACCTCTGGAGGCCAGGAGAGCTGTCTCAGTTTGGTTTTCCTAACTGGGGTTTAAATATTTGGGTAACTGTACAGGAGGCTGTGGTGGAGGGGATACTGAGAAAGGGTGAGCAGGCACATCCTTGGCAGGAGGGTGGTGGCCCTGCCTCCTTTAAGTCTGTGTGGGTGCCAGTGGGCAGGGCTCACTACCGCCAGGCCCACAGCGGAGCCCTGGTGTCGGAGTGAGGGAAACTGCAGTGTTGGAATCCTGCATGGTGCCTGCTGGCTTTGACCTTGGAGACCAGCACAGGGGCTCTGGGGCTTAATGCCGTCTCATGCTCTGACAGGTGCTGAATGAAGTGACTGAAGACAACTTAATAGACCTGGGGCCAGGGTCTCCAGCTGTGGTGAGCCCAGTGGTGGGGAACATGGCCCCCCCATCTTCCCTCTCCTCCCAGCTTGCAGGCTTGGGTGAGTGTCTCACAGGGGCATAAAGCCTCCCTCCCAGGCCACTTCCTGGTTATAAGTCTGTGCTGAGGGCCCCTTCCATTCTCTGTGTGGGAAGGCCTGAAGAGACCCTTCTGGGGAATCCATGGGCAAGTGTATTCCCGAGGCCTGACCAGTTGTACAACCTTCAGTTCAAAACTTCTTTCCCTAAACATTTAAACTTTTAGTTTAAACCTGTGTTGGAAAACGGATTGGAGGAGTTCCAAGGAACTGGAACTTATTTGCTTTTTTAAAAAGGTGGCTGCTGTGTTTTATCTAGAATATTTCTTATGGTTGAAGCAGTTTCCTTCTCATTATTAGCTAGGCCAAGGATGGCAAATAGGCTTCAGTCATTGGCTGCTTGGAACACAGGCCTAAGAAGGATGCTGAAGCCACATCAGGGCTTGGGTGATGAGTCTGTAATTGATTGGTGATGTCTGCCATGGACTTGGAAATAAGAAGTGATGACACGGACACATTTGCTAACCTTGAACTAGCATCAGCCTAAAGTGTTCCACTGTCTGAAATCTAAAACAAGAAACTTACCACTTTTCCACAGTTCATTCAGTTTAAAAGTGTATATATGACTCTGGATGCTGCAAATACACTAGATGATACCAATTTATAACAAATTATAGTATTGAAATAATGAATAAGCATGACCTTCTAAAAATTCTTCCTTTACTCTGCTTTTCTGTTTTCTTATTTCTTAGTATTTATCTTTATACCTTCATTTCATTTCAATTGAATTAAGCCTTTACTTAGTGACCTGTCAGTGGCTGTAATTCTGGCTTCTCAGTATCTCATATCTCATATATCTGTAGCCCTGATTTCTCTGGCAGAACAGATTTCTCTGCCTTCAGTCCATCCAGCATTGGCCACCAGATTTAATACCCCAAATTCAAACTGAATTGTGCCACCTCTATTCTTAAAAAGGGACTTGTGTTTCCCCATGAACTCCTTTACCTAGCATTCGAGGCTTTTCCCCAGCCGTCTCCCACCTGCCTTTCCAGCCCTATCCTCCATTAATCTCTCCATGAACGTGGTTTGCTTCACACACCCTGGACTTCAGGCCCTGTGCCTTTGTACCTACCTGCCTTTCACCCTTCCCCCAACAGCATAGTCCCACTCGTCCTTAAAGACCCATTCTTTTTTTTTTTTTTTCAATGCTGGAGTTGAACCGGCAACCTTTCTGTTAAGAGCGCACACTCTATCCACTGAGCCATCCAGGTGGCAGCTCAGCTCAAGGTGCCGAGTTCAGTCCCAGACACGGGTAGCCCACCATTAAACAGGCAGTCTTGTCATGCTCTCACCAGCTGAGCACATGCTCTCACCAGCTGAGCCATCCTGCAGCTCAGCGGCAGCTCAGCTCAGGCGCAGCTCTGGCGAAGCTCACTGGCCCATGTGGGAATCGAACGAGTGACCCAGTTGCTCAGAGCTTGTGCTCTTCAGCTAATTTTTAACCAACTGAGCCACTCAACTGGCACTTAAAGACCCATTCTTATATTGGTTTCAAGTCTTTCCTATATCTCAAGTTAAGTGCTGCTGTTGTCGTCTGTCTCCCTCCTACTCTGTGCTCTCCTTGAAGCCAAGGACCACGTCAGATTCAATGTGGTCCTCTCAAGATCTAGTCTTGAACATGGTGGGTACCTGGGTACCTGAGAAATATTTGTCACATAACTAAATGACCAGGTCTGTAGACATTGTGATTAAGTTAATGAGAAGTCCACTATGGAGGGCATTATGGGACATCTGCAGGGACACTGGCCCCAGGCCCTTCCTTCTCACTGTCAGTGATCTCCTTTCCATTCATGATGACTCTTTCCCCATCTTGAGCAGCTTGGGGGACAGTGGCTGTTCTCTTCTCCATCTGGGCCCCCCGTGGCTGCTCCTACACATGGTGGCCTGGGGGTGTCAAGGAAATTCCTGTGTCCCCCTGCTCCCCACCCCCAAACTTTAACCTGCTCAACTGGTGTCCTAACTTTGCAACCCTCCATGAAGTCCATGACCCCCATTTTGTTCTCATCCTCCCCTCATTTGTTTTGTTGCCACAGACTTGGGGACAGAGAGCGTCAGTGGCACCCTCAGTTCACTCCAGCAGTGTAATCCCCGTGATGGCTTTGATATGTTTGCCCAGACAAGAGGGAACTCCTTGGCCGAGCAACGCAAGACGTATGTGGGGATCATTTCAGTGGCTCTCGGAAGATATTGGGGGAGGATTGATCCAGGCCTGGTCACGGGCCAACAACACAAAGAGGCCTTTTATTTACCAGGGCTAGGACTGCCAAGAACTTTGAAATATGGCTGTGAGGACTTGGCAGTAGACACAGATATTAAATGACAGTCCCTCCCCACCTTGGGATCGATTGTAGTTGGATTTCTTCTGTCAGTCAGAGAGTGCTTTGTTGTTCTCTTGCTCCTCCTGCTGCTGCTGCTGCAGAAACCTCATCTGTAGGAGGAGCTGGGAGGGAGGTGCAGCCAGGCAGGGACTGAACTGGTTCCTAGTGTGGTTTTCCTACTCAGGGCTGTGGGCAGAGGCGTCCCTGACAGCAGTCTGGCCAGGATGAGCCATATGGAGTGGGCAGAGCTAGTTCTAGAATAGACAACCCACTGTATCTCAGGGAGGCACTGGGACAGTCTGTGAGCTTTCTGTTCAGCCCCAGGCAGCGAGGAACACTTGCCCCACCTTTCCTAGGGGCCTAGCATCTTGATGCATTTAGCTTTTTGAATCCTGTGCTCAAGAATCAACAGGTTGACCAAAAGCCCAAGGCCCCGTGCACCCTTCACCAACCAAAGTTGCTTTCAAAATGGATGCAACAAAAGAGGTCAGGAGCAGAGGAAAGGAAGGCAACCCTCACCTCACAACCAGGGACAGACCCCAATCCCATACCTTCCTTGTTAAATGCCACTGAGGCTGCTGCTTTTAAAATAAGAAGTAATGTTACTGTGCCTTTACCTCCTCCCCGCTGAGTAGTCTCAGGGCGCCCTGTAATGAGCTTTGGAGATGCCCTCGTATTGTTACTCAATACTCACCACTGCTGAGGTGCAGTGTCCCAGCCTCAGAGGAAATGAGCAGCTGAGCCAGTGCTAGCACCCAGACAGGCCTCCTCATTCAGTACCAGCCCGAAAGATGAGCCCTTCGCCTCTGCCCCAAGGCCAAGACTGTGGGAACCGTTTTTCCGAGTACATGTGAGGAAGGAGCCATGAATAGAAAGGGATACAGGTCACCGCCCCATCCCCCATGACCACAGTAGGAAACTGATTCTGCTTGTGCTGCTTGGTCTCCAGGGTAACCTACGAGGACACCCAGGCTGTCAAAGGACTTGCTTCTGCACTAGACAGTCGGAAACAGAGCTCCGAAATGGTAGGTCTTTAGCCCTGTATTTCTGCCTGGCGTCCTCTGGAGGGAAAGTCAGGCAATTTGGTAACACTGGCTGGATAATTAGGGCAGAAACTGGCTTGCCCAGAGGGCAGGACACGCTGGAGATCAGGATGAGAGCACTGTATGACCTCACTGAATCATCACCCCACCCCATGGGTGACAGCCCAGGTCAGCTTTCCCATAATACCTAAGAGGAAGCAGGCCCAGAGAGGTGGCACTGTGTTTGAGGGACCCAGTGAGCAGACAGCAAAGCAGGGTTCACTCCAAGGAGTTCCAGCTCCAGAATTCCTGCTCTTCCTACATCGGTGTCCCTGCGGTCTCAGGGCACAGGTCTTCTATGGCCACACAGGGTCTTTCCTCAGATGTTCAGTGCCCTGGGGATGGGCAGTGTACTGACAAAATAATGACCCTTACAGGAGGGGAAAGCTTGTCTGGCACCTCTCTGCTGACCGTTTGTTGCTGGCCTAGAGAAACAGCACCAGCCCCATTACAAGGCAGCTGTTGGGTGGGAGGCCGTTCTGGGAGCTCCTGTCTGAATGGAGCAGAGCTACAGGCAGAGGTGCTTTGAAGTGAAGGGTGGTGCTTGTCAGAGCCCCCAAATGCAGCCCTGGTTTCTGTAAGATTTCAGATCATTGCAGAGGAAAGGATTTGTGTCTTAATGCTTCTCATGCGATTGTTCCCCTTCTTGCCTAAGAAATGTGTGAGGCTGTGTGTGAAGGAATGTTTGCTTGCAGGGGTGGGGAAGGGGAGGGCTATTGGGACAGCAGCCCCAGAACAGCTAGAACTTCTTTCAAGGTCCCCCAGTTGGGCTAAAAAGAGGCAGTGCTCATCTGTTCACTGATGGGAAGGTTTGCCTCCCAAATGCCAGTTCTTGGCCTCCTGCAGTCCTGACCCAAATGGGCCCAGGCAGGCAGCAGTGCTGCTGCCTGGTTTCCATAGGAAAGCTTCCCTTGGGGGAAGGGACCCCTCTGCTTCTGACTCAGCCAACTTGGTATGAAGGCCGCGTCCCTCTCCATTGGCCACTAGGGGGCACTGAAGAGCCAGTCCAGCAGCCTTGGTTTCTCAGCACCCTGCCTTTCCACGGAAGAGCGCCACCTGAACCCCTGAGCCCTAGACTCCCAACATCTATGCAGTGGTCACGGTTCTGTTTCCCCCACTACTTAGAATACCCCCCGCCTAACTCAGGGAGGGCATTAGGGAGCTAGGCTGAGGGCCCAGCAGCACGCTGCCAGATGAGAGCAACCCCTCCTCTTGGCCCACCCTGGCCTGGCCTACAGCCCCACCCCTCAGCCAGGCTCACTTGGTTTGTTTCCCACTCTGCCTCCAGGGCCTGCTCTGGCCATGCCAAGTTGTGCCCTACAACACCTCTGCCATTATCGGTGCCCATGCCTAGGTCCGAGCATAGATGTGGGCAGCTTCCCACCCTTCACCCTTTGGTGTGTGGCTTGGCCCATCTCCCTGTTTTCAAAGGTCTTGATGACTCCAGCATGTTTTCCTCACGATGGTAGGCATATTGCTTTTCATTTTCACTGCTCAATGGGGCAATGTGGGAAAGCAGGGCTTGTGTTAGCCGTGCATGTGCGTGTGTGTATCTGTGTGTGTGTGTGTGTGTGTGTGTCTGTGTATATCTGTGTGTGTGTATATCTGTGTATCTGTATCTGTGTGTGTGTGTGTGTGTGTGTGTGTGTGTGTGTGTGTATTGGTATCTGCACACACACACTGACTCACGTGCACCTTCAGGCCAGTACTCCAGATTATGGTGCTCCATGTCTTAAACGGTGCTGACCTAGAAATGACAACTGGGTCAAGGGGGACAGTAAGAACACAATAGGGGGGAGGGGGATTTGTATAGCCACACCTCTACAGTGCAACCAACCTTAAATACTTTTATCATTTTCAAAAAAGGGATATACCTAAATTCAGTATTCAAATTAAGAGTTTGGAAAAAGAACACACAGGTAACTGAGAAGGAAGAAAAAAGAGAACAAAGCAGAAATAAATTAGAAAAAAGTAGAAATGACTTAGTAAATCTGGCTCTTTGATAAGTGGACGCTTTGCCAACCCCAAGAGCCTTAATTGAGAGAAGCAGCTTTGGGTGGCCTCTGTGACCTCACGGAGATCTTCCTTCCGGGTGTATGGGAATGGTTGGCATGAGTATGTGTGATTGTGCTGGGATTCTTGCTTACTAAACTTCTGTTTTCCAGGTAGGTAAGGGTACATGCTGGGGGGCAGGGGGCAGACACCAGGTCGCATCTCCTTACATGCCAAACGATCAGCTCTGAACAGGGGCTTTTCTGTCTCCACGATATATATACGATTGCTACTTTATCATGGGTCTTGCTGTGACTTTTCTTTCTGGGACTTTTCTGTCCTCCGTCCAGATGAGAGGTAAAAGTGTGGACTCTGACCTGGAGCCCATAGACAGCTGGCTCATAACCCAAGGAATGGTGAGAGGTCACCAGCTGAGCCAAGCCCCTTGTCCACCCCAGCGCTTACCTGTGTCACCTGCTGAGCCTTTGTGAGTCAGACAGTACAAGGCCATTCTCCTGACTGGGTGCCAAATTTCCCCCTCCTGTCTTTGTACAATTTCCTTGAGCCATAGGCTTCCAGCCCCAGAAACACCTCCTCTGGTTTTCTGCTACGGTCCACGCCTGTGCCTCTAGGGCCTGGGGCATTTTCAGGAGTGAGGGGAGGGCCCCTTCCCTCCTTTTACTGTCTCTGGAGCTCTCAGCAGTATTCACTTTTCCAGGATGAGCACAAGTTACTGTGGCTTTTGCTTGGGAGGGGATGTTTCTAAGAGAGCAGACTCCAAGCACCTCACCAGTCAGAGAACCCCCTCCAGCCTGTGAATTTGGCAGTCCCGAGGGGATGGGTTTCTATAATGTAGTTATTTGTGTCCACTATGTCCCCCAGAAGGATCCGAAACCTCCTAAACACACAAACACAATAGAAACAGAATAAAAAGAATAAAATTAAAGCCAGGGGAGTTTAATATCCTAAATGCAGTTAGCTCTCAAGAAGTAGAGCTTTCCTGGCACAGAGACCTGGGAAGGTCTCTGCCGCCTCATCTGATCAGGCAGCCCTGAGTATGTGCACAGAGAGAGGGTTACCTTGCCTTGGCATGCTGATTTTCCCTGTGCTGAAGCCACAGCCTCACCGTGCACCTCTGACATAGAAACCACAGGTCTGTGCATCTGTGGTGAGCTGGTGTGGGAGAGGGAGCCGAGAAGGAGAAGCGAGAAAATCAGTGGAAGTGTAGGCCTCTGCCCTGCAGCTGAGGTGAGGGAGGCGCTGGGCACACAGAGGGAAGAAGCGTGACTGATCCCTAGGGATCCCGCCAGGCTGTGTCCAGGGATGGAGTGTTAGAGCAGGGCCAGCATGTCCGAGACTGAGGGTAGCATGGGGTCACTTGCCTGAGCAAGGTGTGACCAGTACACAAGGATATGGGTGGGCCATGCAGGGCCATCAGAACCATGGGGGCAAGGGCTATCTGCCTGCCACCCAGCTTGCAGCTGGTAACCTTTCCACAGCTGTGCCCGTGTCCCTCCACCTGTCAGAGCAGCAGAAACTCCGTCCTGCCTTGTTTCTGCACCAGACCCCATAGCCAGTCTTAGAGACACGGGCTGCCAGGGCCCCTCCTTTGCTGCTTCACTGACACCCTGGGGCTCTGGCCCACACATGT
This sequence comes from Hipposideros armiger, assembly GCF_001890085.2. Classification (NCBI taxonomy): domain Eukaryota; kingdom Metazoa; phylum Chordata; class Mammalia; order Chiroptera; family Hipposideridae; genus Hipposideros; species Hipposideros armiger. Next base: position 1,519,205 of record NW_017731614.1, on the reverse strand, counting down.
GGGTGATCTCAGAGCAGAACTCCTAGAGACCATGTCCACTCCACTGTCCAAATTGGGACAGTCCAGCCATGTGTCCTTGTGCCTATTAATCCTGCAAAAAAGGATACTGCCCACAAAACTAACCTGTGTGTGGCCTTGGCAGCTGTGGTGGTGACTGCCTCGCCTACACAGGCCGCCCCCCACTGCCCTGTCCCCTCTTGAGGGCTCCAGTCTCCGACTCCCCAGAAATAAGCCCAACTAACAGCTAACCTGGTGTCTCACTTGCCTGACTGCAGTGTTTTTTTCTTTTCAATGACGTCCATTAATGGCTTTGCCTTACTTCCTGTAGCATAGAACCCTGAATCTGTCCAGACCTCCCAGGTACAAATTCTTTACTTGGAAACTTTTTGTACTATTGAGTGAAACCAAAGGGCTCTCAGACCACCTGTGAAGAGGACTTCACAGCTTCTCTGGAAATAGCATCCCCGAGCTACAGAAACTGCTCCTGTCACATGGACAGTTAGGTTTCCTTGTAGATTGGAGCTGTGGGAGACAGACCCTTGCTCTCCTGGGACTTTAGGTGAATGGATATCAGTCACCAAAGTCAACAATACCAGGCTCATTACCAGTTGAAGAAAGCGCTGAGAGTCGCTGGGCCATGAAGCAGCCTGCCCGGAGGCGGCTGCTGCCTGTGCTCTCTCCCCACCCTCCCCAGCTCATGGGCCTTTTTCCTGCTGGTGGTCAGAGAGGACTGTCCCCCATATTCAGGGTGCAGCCAGGAAAATACCCGGATATGAACGAATATAAGTCACAAGAACAGAAGTAGGTTAGTAAAGAGTCTGCTGCTCCCTACTCAGACCTGGAGGACACCCCAGACACAGTAAGCCCAAGGCCACAGAGAGCGCTGGCTGTGGCTGGGCCCGGGGCTGCACCTCTCTGCCCGCCTGCAGCCAGGTGAGGATAAGCTGATAGCAGACAGCTCACCCACCACTCCTGTCAAATTCTGCTTCTGGCATCCAACACGCCAGCTTCTCTTTGGACTCTGAAGGTGGGCAGGGCTCATCTCACCACTGCCTTTGCCCAGCCAGCCTATCTGGCCTGTCCTCAGAGGGTGTTAGTTCTAGACCCTGGCCTTTATTGGAAGGTGATCCTGGACTGTCTTCTTTTATTTTCCTCTCTTCACATCTTTTTTTCCCTTTCTGTCTCCCTCCTCCAACTCACGCTCTTCTTCAGACCCCTTAGACCAGCCTTTAGCTTGTATCATTGCCCAAGACACTAAAACCACAACCGGTCAGAGCCTACAGTCTCTTAGGGATAAGCTGGGCCAGCCCTCGTTTGATGGATGAGAATACCGAGGCCTCACAGCAGCCTGGTGACATGCCCAAGGCCACGGGGCAGTGACAAAGTCCAGTGCCCTCTTTTTATTTTATTTTTTTTAACTCCCCCCCCCCAACCCAGTGCCCTCTTTTTAGTTAAGACCCCTCCTGCCCTCCCATCAGCCTGGCTGGAGGAGCTTTCTCATCCTCCCTCACAGTGTCTCCAGTCCCTGTTCACAGATCAGTGGACATGTTTCGTCTGTGTCTGGTAGCACCTACATCATTAGAAGGGACTTTACCCTGGTGTGATACGAAAGGCGTTGGTTTACCAAGGCAGATGGGTTACATCACTAAGATATGTGTCCAACCACAAGCAAGGCAACCCCTGTCTTCCCTTATATAAGCCTTATTGTTAGCCCACACCCTAGCTCCTCAGTGATTCATGCCCTGAGGCCGAGTGCCTTTCATACTGTAAGGATTCAATTCTGATCATTTCTCACATCTGAAAACAGACACACCAACCTAAAGATGAAGGGATTTGGAATCGTGAGTGGTGAATGCTAAGTACAACCTAGCCATCACCCTATCTCACAGATGAGGAAACCGAGGCCCAGAATTGCCCAAGCCCCTGCCCCTGCCTCTCCACCCAAAGCTCTGACGCTTCTTAGAACAGCAGAGGCCCCGGAGCTCCTGAGTGAAGAAGCAGTTGTGGAGAGGAGCTACTCACCCCGTCCTACACCATGAGCGCTGGGACCAGCTGAGCGAGCCTGAGCCTCGCCTGTGCTCCCTCCTCAGCTTGGCCCCGTCCTTGCCTGGAGGAATTCTTCCCACAAGCACACTACTACTTACTTGGAGAAGGCTGGGAGAGGGAAGAAAAGTGTTCCCATGATTCAGGGTTTCTTTTTTTGGGGGGGGGGTTCATTTTTTTTTTTGAGGTGGTGAGGAGTTTCTCAAATGTTACTGTTTCTTTTCTGAGCACACTGGCTCTCAGGATTAATCCTCAAAGAAGAAAACTAGAGCATGATCCACAGCCTCAAGGGACTTATTTTTGAACAGTAACAAAAAAAAATTATAAGCAAAATCTGAAGGTTTAAGGCCCATGACCTCTCAGTGGCTATTTTTCAAGCTTTTTGCAACACATTGAAAAGCTCTGTCCATGGAGTCTTCGTTTCTCCTAGGTGGACTAAAGCTGGGTATATATATTTTTTAAAAGCCCAGCACACACTCCAGCAGTTGCTGTTGGGCATGTTTTCTCTTTGGAGATGCAGCTGACTTTCCAAGCCTTAGTTCTGGGAACTTGGCGTAGCACACATCCTCCCAGAGGCCAGGCATTCTGACTTAGACGCATCAAGATAATGAAAATTGGCATCTCCTGTCATGAGAATGTCAGACAGAAGTCCTGCCAGCAAGCATAAAATTAGCAGATCACATCCTGCGTGCCCTACTACTTTCTTTTCGATGGCTAAGGTGGGTGCCGCCTTTAGTGCTGTTAGCGCTTCCGCCGGGCATGTGGGCCTTCCGGAGTGTCAATCACATCTTCTTTGTCCCTAAGTCATTTCCAGGTGATGTGAACTCTGTGATATTTATTCATTTCAACATTCTTAAGTCCCTAGTAAGTCAAAGAAATAAAATGAAAACATAGAATCTCCCTAATTTTATCAAGATTAACTTGAGCCTTTATGAAAATGCGTGTGGACTGCCCACGCTGGGTCTGCAGTTTGGCACAAGCACATGAAGCTACCAGAGTGAGGGTTCTTTGGCCTCGCTGAGTGAGTGTGTGCAGGACCCCGACCCAATCAGATTCCTGCTCGGTGTGTTTGGGGGGGGCTTTGAAGTCCTCACCCCACTGCCCACCGCAAACCCAGTCTTCGGCAGGTTTCTACCTCTCAGAGTAGCTTGTCACGGCAGGGCAGGGCTGGTGATACGAAATCTCTGCTCTCCTTTGTCAAGGTCATGCGATTGTTTAGATTTGGCAAACTCTAAGACAATCCTTTTATTTTAACTTTATTCTTACCCAGATTGTGACATTGTGGTGAAGCTAGCTATAGAGTCAGTCCTGGCAATTTTTCTAGAAATAGTGGGCCAGATTAGGTGGGGAGTCAGGTTGCCTCGATTAAGGTCAGGCAAATCATTGCTCTAGGCTGGGAGCCAACATTTCGTTAACGTGGCTTCTAGAGGGTTAAAGGTTACCTTTACTTCTTGTCATATCTTACAGCAATGTAAATATTTCTAGCCAAATGCTTTTTTCAGAACACTGTCCCCAAGGCCCTTGGCACAGGTGACCAACTACTGCGTGGACACTGTTCAGGTACCCGTGAGGTGTGTCTTTGTTTGCTCAGGGACCCAGTCCCCTACCCCCGTCCACTGCTCCCCAGATCTCAGTTGAACTTCTTTTCTTTGGCTGCTGAAGCACAGACAGCCATTGAAAGCTGAGAAGAAAGGGCAAGACTAAAGGAAGCTACTGCATTCAGAGCTGCTTACTGATTTTTTTTCCTGAAGGAACACAAAGACAACTAAAGCCTGGCAGCCCCTTTTGGCAATAAAGCCTTTGTTTTCGCTGAGTTTCTGTTGGTGGTCAAGTGTGCCTGTCCTCTGTCGGCCAGGCCACACCCAGCACCCCCTACCCCCTTCTCTCATACTCAGAGATGCATTTTGAAATACTCCCTGTGAGTAAGCAGAGCCCCCACAGACTCCCAGGGCTGCCTAAACACCCCTGCTCTGGGCAGACTGCCGCTTGGCCTGCCCAGTGGCATCAGGGGCCCACTGGTGGCTTCTCCAGTTCCCCCCCCACCCCCACACACACACCCAAGGACTGGGCTCAACAGTAGGTAGGCAGTATTCCTCCAGCTGTCATCGCTGAGGCGTTCAGAATCAGCCTGCGGGAGCAGCCTGCTTTGCAGCGGGGCCTGAGAAACCCATGATGTGAGGGCTGCTGCCATAGTCAAAAAGTTCTCCATTTCAAGAACGCGTACTGCCTCCCGCCCGCCCTCCCACCACTGGTCAGCCCTGCTGCTTAGAGCTGGCCACCTCATTGCTTTCCTCACTTGCCATTCCATGTGGCTGCCTTGTGTTGCCCGTGCCTGCTGTGCTCATGTGTTTTTTTTTTCTCTGTATACATTTTGGTTTCGTTTGGGGGTTGCTTTTGATTATTTACTTTGTTCGGTGTTCTGTCTTCCCTCACTGGCTGTGGGGCTGCCTGGCCCGCTGCTTGCCGCCTCCATAGATCCCCGTTGTGCAGCCCTCTGTCATGGACGACATTGAGGTGTGGCTCAGGACGGACCTGGTGAGACTCAACTTTTCTCTTTCGCGTGTGGGGCGTAGCTAGGCAGAGGCGTTTCTGAGGACAGGCCTGGGGACACCTGAAAGGGCTTCTCCCCAAGGGGGTGGTGGAGGAGGGAGGCCCGGCCAGCCGTGGCTCCTGCTGCCACCAGGTCCTCACAGCTGGCCTTCCCCTTCAACACCTTTGGCCTGCGGAGGCCAGTGGGGATGAAGCCCTGAGCTGGGCTTCAGCTAGCTCTATAGCTGGCTCCAAAACACACTTACTTTTTTCTGTTACTTTTCAATTTCAGCAGGTGTGTTTGTGCTTGGGTTCTTTTTTCTTCTTCTTTTTTTTTGGTGGAGTTTTTTGTTTGCTTGTTTTTGGTTTCCATTTCTTTTAACTGTGACTTATACACAGAGATGAGTTGGGTATTTGTTTTTGGTTTTTGGTTGCTTTTTTTTTTTAATTCACTGTTATCTCCCTCTTCAGTATCTTCTGGTATCTTGGATCTAAAAGAACCCCTGCCCCAGAGACCATTGTCTTTGTTCCTAGAGATAGGGCAGGAAGATAAGGACATCTGCATCTGCAAATGGCAGCAGGTCCTGAGAAAGGAGTGCTTCCATGGCTGGTCCCTTTCTCTGTTCCTTACAAAGCACTTTGACTCTCAGCAGCCTATATGGGAGGTGGGATGGAAGTTCCTGGCAGACTGATGAAGAAATGCACTTTGGGAAGAAAAGTGGCTTGCCCAAGGTCATGGGCTGGTTGGATTCTATCCAAGACCTGGAGACACCTCATCTTGCTCCTAGCTGCCCCCCCTCAGGGGGCCCTGTTCCCAGAGCAGGGCAGTTCTTTAATCTAGCTGGCTGCAGGCTACCAACGTGGCCCCCTCCCACACGAGAACAACAGACCTCACATAGGGCCTTCCACTGCTCTGGGCTTCTCTGGAAGGCCAGGCTTTCCAAAGACACTCATGGCCACCCAGGTGCCATTTCACAGGAGGAAGAAAATGCCCCATTATATATTTCCTGAGGGAACGCCTGGAAAAGAAACAGCTCTTCTCATAGAAGCAAAGCAGGCCCTCGCCTCATGAAGGGGACCCCAAGGCCCAGAGAGGGGGAGGGACTTGTCTGGCAAGGCTGCAGAGCAGGTCAGTGGCAGAGCCAAGAGGATAGCCAGGTCTCCTGACCCAGCCCAGAGCCTTGTCCACTTGCCAGCCAGCTCTCTTCCCTGGCACTATCTGTGCGGTGAGTTCCCAGTGATTACCATGTTCTCCAGACAAAATCAAATCTGGTCCACTCATTCAGAGCCCACAGAGCCTCCATGGCTCCTCAGGACCGGCAGCAGGTGATAGACTCTGGCCACAGGAGGAGGCTGGCACAGCTCCCAGGAGGCCACGGGGTATGGCTTCCAGGCGGACAGCGCCCCCCTGCCAAGCCCTGCCTTGTGTCAGGCCCTGTGCCTTGGGCTTCACAGCTCTGTCCCTCCCAGGCCTCATGTGGTTCCTAGCCGTTGACATGCACAGTGACTTCGCAGAACTCTTCCTCTGGCTGCAAAGGGACTCTGAGCAGAGGAGCGCCTGCAGGGGTCCTGGCATGCCTGAGGCCCAGCCTCCTGGTGGCCCCCTCTGGAAGAGGGGTGGGCAGAAGCCTGCCACAGCCCTGCCCTGCAGCTCAGCCCAGAGAGCCAGCCTGCACCTTTTTGGGCATTTTTCTTCTGGAGGATCGAGACCTAAGTGGTTTTTGTTTTTGCTTTTTCAAAACAAACTTTCTGTTTCTCCAACAAGATAAACAGTGCTTTGCCATTACAGAACTCTGGGCGCAGGAAGTAGGAAGTTGGGAGTTTTGCTTGGGCTCTTGTGGACAGTGCTGCCCTGGGGTGGCTGCCGTTGGGAGAGGTAGGAGGGCTGGCCAGGCCCTAATGCTGCTCTCTGCTTCTTCACAGAAGGGCGACGACCTGGAGGAGGGCGTCACGAGTGAAGGTGAGGCTCACAGCACAACCCCGGGGGCCCCTCCCTTTGCTGTTCTCCCCCGGCCCTTAGCCAGAGCACCTTTCGGTACCTGGCTGAGCTGGGCTTCCCAGGCCAGGAGCTTCCTGGCTCTGATCCATCCAGGCCTTGTGCTGAGGAAGGAAGTGTCCTAGCTTGTGACAATTGGCAGGTCACAGAGCCAGTGAGTAGCAGGTACAGGCTGCCATTCTAAGTCAACATGATCCCCAAACCTGCGCTCATAACCAGTTCACCCCACCCCCAAATGCTCAATCCAGCAGAGGCAAGACATGCCATGCAGTCCACAGGGCACACAGGGAGCCTCCCCAGGCCTGGTGTCCTGTGACTTCTCTGCTGGGGGGCCAGGTGTATGGGCCCTGTGGAGAAGTCCCCATCACGGTCCCCTCACTCCCCTCCCTCTCTCATCCCCCTTCCCCTGCAGCCCATAGGCCTCTGCTCAGCCTCCTCCCCCAGCCAGGCCTTCTGGTCAGACCCCCTCTGTGGCACAGACCCTTGCTTGGTGGGGAGGCGGAGGGAGGGGGATGTTCCCTGCCAAGTTTAAGTAGCATTCGTCCCTCCAGCTCTCCCTGCCCTGCCTCACATGCTGACATGCTGATCAGGAGAATGGAAAAGCTCCAAGTTGGGTGGAGGTGGAGGGGCAGGAATATAACTGCCCACCCTCCTCTGATGCTAGCCGGGCTTCCTGCTTGTCCTGGGGGTGGCAGAGGAGGAAATCGAGGCTGGGTCCCCAGGCAGCAGAGCACCCAGAAGCACCCCTGGCTCTGGTTGGCTGCTCTCCTGCCACTCACTGCCCACTCCTTGGCAGGTGTCCCAGGCCAGTGTGGCAATGATGGGGTCTCTCACTGGGGTGACCCTGTGGGCACAAGTGAATGGAGCTCTGTGGGAAGCAGGTAGGACGTGGCTGTTTGAGCCTCAGTGTGGGCCTGGCCCTCCACCAATCCTGGCCCTTGCCTTGCTTTTGTATTGCAGAGTTCGATAAATTCCTTGAAGAAAGAGCCAAAGCTGCTGAAATGGTTCCCAACCTCCCCTCACCCCCAGTGGAGGCCCCAGCCCCGGCCTCAAACCCCTCTGGCCGGAAGAAGCCAGAGCGCTCAGAAGATGCCCTCTTCGCCCTGTGAGCTGTTCTGTGGTGTGGCTCCCTGATGGCAGGTCACCTCTCACCCCTGTTCTCACCAGGCACTGGCCACTCCTCCCATCCCTGACCCCCACTTGGTCCTGCATTGCTGTCTCCATGGAAACACCCCTGTGTTTGCTTCCAGGTCTCCCACTAGTCAGGCCTGGCTTTAGCCACCTTCTCTCTGGATGGTGGGACAGCAGCACTGCAGCCAGAGGCGCCTCACCCCCCACCCCGCCCCTCCTGCCCTCAGACTCCCTCTGCCCATGTTTCCTCCCAGGAAGAGCAGGCAGTAGAGCCCAGACTCAGACAAGGCAGTCTACTTGGGACTGTTTCCCGAGCAGATACTTGGACTCTCGCTTCTGTCACCTGCCCACAGAAAACGGGGTCAGATCCTCCTCCACGTGCCTCTGCCCCCTGCCTGGCTCAGCGGGTCTCCTTGGCCTGGCCTGCCCCTCCCACACCCCTCTGATCCAGAAAAGGGCTTGTCTGCACCTGCAGGCTTGGTCCCCCTCCTGGGCTGCTGCTCCCTGACGTGTGTCACCTTGTGGCACTTGGCATGCTCAGCACTGTAGGTGGCTCTATGGGACGCCCGTGCGTGGGGCCTCATCTTCTTGCGCCTGTTTCCGTCACTCAGCAGCCAAGCTGGAGACGGACTGGCCTCTCACGGATTCGCAGGCTCCTGGCCTGGGGAGAGCCAGGGGCAGTGGGAGGGCAGCACGTAACCGATGGATGGTGGTCATGTGGCATGCTGGTTTAGCTCCTGCAGAGATAACACTACTATTAATATAAACGAAACTGCCCCCACGCACGTGACACGCTCCCCTCACAACATTGGCCCAAGCTGTGGAGGGGCATGCAGGAGGAGGAATTGCTCTGGCTTGCTTGGGCAGGCTTGTGGGTTTGTGAGCTTGCTCTGCTCACGGCTTTAGCATGACCTGTGGCAGCCTCTGTGCCTCTGCCGCCAGGGCCCACCTGGCAGCAGACGACTTTGCACCACGCTTAGAGATCCAAGTGACTGACGGGCCAACGTGCTACTAAGGCCCCTGCACTGTTCCTGGCATGGGCCTCAGTCTTCTCCACAGACTCTTCTGACAGCCTGACCTCCCCCCAGGCCACCTAGAAGGGAACAGAGCCTGGGGCCACACAGCTAGGGGCTGGCCACACCTGCTCCCATTCTGAGTCCTCACTGGCGTGTCTCCAGGCTGTGGGTAAGGCACTCGTGGCTCAGCCCAAGCCGGGTCCAGCCTAAGTCAGCACTGTGCTGCCACTGCCCAGAAGAATGAAAATGCTGTACAGCTGCTTCGCACCGGCCGTGATCCTTGGGGCCTGGGTCAGTGTTCCAGCACACACTGCCCAGGCGTTGGGGCTAAACGGCCAGGCCACTGTGTTCCTGACCCATGGTGCGGTCAGCCCTTCCCACCTGGCAGCCCGAGCAGGGAGAAGAAGCTGGGCTTTACACGGTGGGAACTAGCGCCACAGGCTCTAGAAGAGCACTGAGGATCAGCCGAGGGCCGTGCTGAGCCCCCCAGGAGCTGTCCTGACATCCCCTGAGCCCCTTCCCTGTCTGGCACCGCTGCAGCTTCCTCCAGAGAATAGGCCTGGGCTCTGGCTGGGGCTCCGTCTGCCAGGACCAGCTGGGGACATCACACTCCAGTTCCTTAGAGGACGCCCAGCAAGCTCTTCCTCAGAGCTCAGCCAGCCGATTTCAGGCCCTGCCAACTCTGGCAGCACGTGCCACACCTCCACTCTCCCCCCATCCCCACCCCGGCCCTCAGCCTGCCTGCACCTCTCTCAGCACTTCCTGAGGACACAGCCCCCTGAGGCCACTTGAATGTTAAGATGGCTGAAGTCCGTTAGCTTACATGGGCTGCAACAAAGGTGGCTGGGATGGCCCAGTTATAACCAGTGACTCCAGCTCGCATCCCCAGCCCTTGGGCACAGTCTGAAGGGATGGTCTCTGAGGGCCAGGGGCCCGCCCTTGCCAGTTTGCCGGCCCGTGGTGGCGGGCAGCTGGGCCTCCAATAGCTAGCCCTGCAGGAGCAGCAGACCACAGCGGCCGTGCAGCATCCTCTGCGGGAAGAGCTGGCCCCCCTCTCCTGTGAAAGGGGAAGTCTCCATAAGACGAAGCCTGAGGGGTCTCAGGGGAGAGGAGGCTCCCGGCGGTGAGTGAAGCTGAAGCATGCACCTGCCTGGGGAAACCCCAGCAAAGCTTCTCTTAATACTCGTGGTCCAGAGCTGCACCCCAGCTCCAGCTGGGCAGCAGGTGGTGAAGTCCCGTGGGCTGGCAGGAAGACATCGGCCCATGCAGAGAAGTGTCACCTGCCTTCCTGGCCTAGAGCCACCCTTCTGCTCTCACATCGTGTCTGAGGCAGCCTGCCCCAACCTGGAGGCTGAGGTGACACTTGCTTGAGGCCTGCAAAGGAGGCAAGTTCAGGCCCAGGTGTCCTTGAGGGGGCGCTGCTCAGCCCTTCCTGTCCTGAGGCTGAGGCACCCTGGGCCACAGTCACTGGTCCCTCCCCGGCAGGGAGGGCGGGAAGCACAGGCCGCAGGCCACCTGCTTAGTGCAGGGAGGAGAGCCCTGGCGGGAAAGCTGGCCAGATCCTACCCCCAGGAAAGAGAAACCCTTGCGAGTCACCAGCCTCTTCACAAGTGTTAGAAATCACAGATACAGTATGTACTTAATTACACTAAATTATTGCTGGGATTCCTTATAAGCACTAATTATACCTGATTATAGGTTAAAATATTTATTTTGTCAAAATATTTTCTTGGGAATGTGTTTAACCTTTCCTGTGTTCATTGTGTGCTGAGATGTGAAAACTAACCATTTCCTCCTGCCTACCTTTTTGGCAATGGGCAGCAGTGATGGCACCAAGTGCAGTGTGACCCAGGGCACTGGTGGGCTTTGGGTCAGCCTGCCCCGGAGCAGTGCCTGCCCAGAACCCCCCAAGCACCAAGCAGAGATGACCACCTCACATTATCAGTGTGCATGGCACAAGGGGTTTCAGAGCCATAAGGGCTTGCTGCTGACCTGGGCCAGAGGAAAAGGTGACTTTTCTCTGTCATCTGTCCTCCTGTCTGTCTGTCAGCCTCCTCAGTGTGAGTGACTGTGGCATCTATCTTGGACCAAGCCTTGGCTCCCTGCCCTTCCCTCCTCACCCCGGGGTCCAGAGCAAGTGGGCCTGGGGAGGTGTGGGGCCTGTGCTGTCACTCAAGGCCCCCAGCTGGAAGAGCGGTGACAAGGGCTCTGGGTGGCCCAGTAGCAAACACCGGACTCCTCCAGCGGGCAGGTGCTGCTCAGCTGCTCACAACCCTGCCCCTCCTCTTCCATCCTGCCACCACAGCCCACTTTGTTCTGCACAGACACGTGCTGCTCAGCCTGGCCCCGTCTCCTGGATGGTTCTGGGGGGTGCTGTGGGCCAGCTGGGGAAAAGCACGGTGGAGGCATGCTGTACTCTCAGCCTCTCCACTGTCCTGGGACTCTGGGCTTCTCTCCCCAGCCCACCCACGTGGGACAGCTGGCTTCACTACCCGTGGACAAGCGTGTCCCCAGAAGACACCCCCTGTGGTACCCGCCCTCCCAGTGCCCATCTCCAGCCCTTCCTGTCCATGGGGGTCCGAGCCCACCTTCCCCTGCAGCCCACCCCCCAAAAGCTGTCAATTCTGGAGTCACACTGCTTCTCTAAAAAACCTCCAGGCTCTCCTGGAGAAAGGGGAATGGATATTTATTTCCTCAAGTTTGCAGTTCATTTGTGAGGGTTCTCAGGATTGGGACTATTGAAAAAAAGAACGTGTTGAGTTTGTTGTCCAGTGTCCCAGTGTCTGTCACTGTCATGTGTTTCTGCAGGCAGAGCCAGTCCATCCACCCACTGGCTCTCCTTCCAGATATCATGTCTCTAGTTTGTGTTCTTGCATGTAAAATACCCCACAATAAACAAACCAACCAACCCTTCCTGTGTAATCTCTGTTGAGCGGCTGTCCTGTGGAAAGGATGGCCACATCTGACCACCTGTTTTCTCTAAGCAGGGGTGCCTCGGTGCCCTGCTGCTCAGAGCAGCCTGGGAAAAGCCCAATCCACTGCCTTCCCCCATGCCCAGCTTCCAGGGGAGGCTGGCTGGAGGGAAATCCCTGAGCCTGGGGCACAACCCAGTTTGGGGGCACTGGCTGTAGCAGCTGTAAACCCTCCATGGCCTGCCTAAGCTCTAGGACCAGGGGCGGCTGTTCTTCCTGTGTCTCATCTGGGGTCCCAGGGCTGTGGGGGGAAGCACTCCCCCAGTCGGAGCATCTGAGGCCTTGAGCAAGCAGCCCTGAGCCACCACCACTTTAGCACCCCATCAGCTGGGCTCCCCAAATTTGGCTAGGCCTTCAAATCGTCTATAGAGCTTGTGCTAGGGACTGAATTTGAGAGCTGCTTCTCCAAGCACCCCCCCCTTTTTTAGTAACAGCTTTATTGAAATATAATCCACATAGCATTAACCCATTTGAAACATACAATTAGGTTTTTAGTACATTCACAGAGTTGTGCAACCATCACCACAATCAATTTTAGAGTATTTTCATCACCCCCCAAAGAAATCTCTACTCTTCAGCAGTCACTCCCACCCCCCATCCCTCTCTCCCTTTTGAAAAGGTTTCTCTCCTCCTGTGCTGGGAGCTGGGCACTTGCTACCAGGCCATGGTCCTCCAGGAAGCAGGCCTCTCAGGGAGGCAGGGAGCCCTTCCCTCCCTTCACCTCCCAGGATTCCAGGACGGACCTCAAGTGGGGTACACTCTTCAAGCCCCAGATGAACGAATATGGAGACATCTGCCCAACCTGTGTGTGCAGGTGAAGAGATGAGGTCTGGAAAGAGCCATACGCTTGCCTAAGGTCAGCCAGGGCTCAGCAGCAGAGCCAGCACTCAACCCCAGACCACAGGCCTCCCAAGGCAGGCCATGGGAAAGAGGGCAAGAAAGACACCATCTCCATGAATAGCAGAGTAGGCTGCCCCACCCACCCTGAACACCAGCCCTTCTGGGAGGGTAACTCAGGAGGGGGCTGCTCTGCCTGTTGCTAGGAGGTGGGGGGTGGGGGAGAGCGGGGAGGTGGGCCTGACTGGGGACCACACTGGGGCAGACATCAGCCCAGGCCACAAGCAGCAGTGCCCAGCTCCCTTCAGCGAGTGGCCTCCCTGGGCTTTAGGGAGTTCTGTAGAGATCCTGCCTGTTTCCAGCCAGAGTGAGATGGAGGCCCCCACACCAGGGGGAATATGGGAGTGGGCCTCTGAGGTGTGGGAGGCCAGCAATCCCATCCCTGTGAATAGGAGATGTGTCTGCAGAGCCCATTCTGTGCCCCCAGCCCTACATGAGGCACTGTGGGCACCACAAGGAGCCTGAGCTGTGTCCCTGTCCTGTGGAGAGTGGGCCAGCCCTGAGATACCACCGTGGACTTGCCAGGACACCTGGTCCACTTGTGCTTTCAGTCCATGTTCCTGAGAGCCTGCTCTGTGCCAGGTTGGTGCTAGAGAAAAGGGGCTGCTCGGGTCCTGCCCTTGGGGAACTCGCAGCCTGGTTCAATTCCCAGAATCAAGGGCACTCTGCAGCAGGAAGCACTGGAGCCTTTTCCTGGGACCTGGGGGGCAGGGAGGCCCGGTAAAGCAGCCAAGCTGTTGTTTCAGTAGGCAGGCCAGCCACAGAGAAGCAGAAGGGAGGTCAGAGGAGGGGGGAATCTGACCCAACTGAGAGTGTCCTGGGAGGGACCTCAGGACCTCTGGTGGACACTTGCCAAGATGCATTGCCCCAGTACATTAACCGCTGTTCTTTATAAGGAGGGGTTCTATGGAGTAAGAAGTTTGGGAAATGCTGGAGTAACGTTAAGCAGTATCAGGACCTCTTTGTCCAAGATAAGGGTAGTTTGTGGTCCAAACTCCTCATTTAGAGATGGCATATTGGAACTTTGTTGGTTGTGGCAGAAATGTTTGATTTGATCAGAAAGGAATTATTAACTTACATGACTGAAAAGTTCAGCTTCAGGTACAGCTGGGTATGGGTGCTTAGGGATTTGGTTAGGAAGCTGCCTCTCTCTCTGTCGTGGCTCTGCTCCCTCTGGGTGGCCTCTTCCCCAGTTGCCTGAAGGCCGCCTGCAGCTCCAGCCTGACATTCTGCTAGCAGAGAGAGGGTGCCTCTTTCCCAGTAGTCTCAGCAGCAGAAGTCCCAGAACCCACCCTGAAAAACCAACCACACTGTCAGCAGAGGGAGGATGAAATCGGGGGAGGCACAAACAATAGATGGTCACTGCAGTGTGCTTGGAGAGGGCCAGAGATGGGAGCGACACACGTAAGGCACAGACTGGGGCAGAGACGCACTTCTGGACTCCCTCCTCAGCCCTCGGCTGTTTCCCTTCATTGGAGTGCTCAGAGGCGCTGCTTTCCAGCTATAGTTTCCTTCCCCAGAGTTCTGGGAGGGGGCAGTGCGGGAACACTGTGGGTCCTATCATGGCTCGTGGCCCCCCTGCCTGCTAATCCCTCACCGAAGCACCGGAGGAGGGGAGAGTCTAAGAAAAAGGTCTCTTTGGGGTTCTCGCGGTGCTGGGGGTGGGCAGAACCAGAGGCCTTGAATAGGCATGAATCACCCAGAAATTCCAGTTTATTTCAGAGGAGCCCCTGCCAGTTCTTGCTGGGTGGCCCTCAGAGGGGTCTGGCCCAAGGCTTCCAAGCCTAGGCCCTCAGCATCCCAGGGAGCAAATCTGTGCTCTCAGCACTAGGGAGTCAGTGAGACGTTTCTGGAAACTAAGTGGACTCCTCCATCTGGGGCCCTATCCTCTCCACCCCTATGCATGCTCAAATAGCACTCTCCTCGGGGCTGCGGGCTTCACTGTAGGTCCCTGAGCAAGTCACTGCCCTTTCTGGTTTTTACTCACCTGCTATGAAAGGGGATCCTGGGTGGTGAATTCAGTGCCTATAGGGACCTTTTTATTATACTCATTTATATTGAGTGAGGTGGGTTAGGTGTGATGCCCAGGGACTGATGGGGACTGTGGGGGAGTTCACAGCCCTGGCTGGCTAAAGGGGAGACCAATTGTTGAGCCCAGTGTTGCTCAACAGTCCCATTTTTAAAGAAAAGCCAGAATCCAGCCTTCAGGTGAAATCTTGGACAATTAATTAAAAATCAGAACCCATGTATAATTGGATTTGGTCTGTGGTCCCCATTCACTCCCTGCCACAAACTCCACCCACCCCATTCTGTGACAGCCCCTCAATCTACATCTGGCATCTCCCCAAATAGCCAGTTAGCTCCTAGTGGACAGGTGTCCCCCCTCATTCATCACATTTGTGAGCCTCACCCCTCACTGTACAAAAGACTCTAGGGTTCAATCAGATCTTTGTAGAGGGTCTACTGAGTGACTCATGATTACCCTGGGGGTGACCACCATGAGCAAGCCTCCCTGGGCACAGCTGACCCAGGGAGGCTCAGAGAGGGCCAGAAGTAACTTGCCCAGTGCAGAGCAGAGGCCAATATGGAATGAGAACACAGGGTCATCTAGAACCACAGTGGTTCCAGTTGCCACCTGGTTTCATTATGTCTAGATGCAGAAGGGTGGGGAAGGGTGATCCAGGGCTGGGGGCTGGCTAGCTGCTGGCTTGGTGCTGCCTGGCCCCCTCCCTGCTAGGCAGGCCCCAGCTTAGCTACCTGCAGAAATGAAGTAGAAATGGGGACAGGGGACTCCAGGAGTGGAGCCTCCTAAGCAATTCCCAGGGTGGCCAAGCCCAGCCTTCTTGCCCACGGAGTGCCTGCCTCTCCACTCCGTGATGGGCTTGGCTCAACACCAGTGGCCTTGGCAGAGGCCCTGCCTGTGCTGGACACCAGCCCAAAATGGCTTGGAACCCACTAAGACACTTGGGGACACCTGGGGGAAAAAGTGACACCCTATATCTCACAGTTGGTAAAAACAAGGTCTGGCAGGGAGGAGCCAGGCTTTTTGAGCACAGTCCAGAGAGTTGGGGGCCCCCCCCTGCAGGGGCAGAGGGCGGGGCCGTTCTGGTCAGCCCCGCCCAGGGTCCAGGCCACACACCTGGCAGCAATCCCAGCCAGGTGTCTAGCCAGAAGGCCCAGCCGAGAGAGCAATCCCAATTGGCCCCTGGGACCCAGACCCTGCCAACCGCACAGCGGCCCCGCCCTTCCCAAGTAGAACAGGCACAAAGCATGTGACCCAGAGCCTGGCTCCCGGGAACTTCTTGCTGACGCCGCGTCACCCCACTTCGGGCCAGGCGCCCATTGGTTGCACCGCGGCCCGCGGAGGCAGGGCTTGTCTGGCTTGGCGCCCCCGCTTCTTTGGGTCTCCAGCCACTGCCCTGCCTGGGCCTGCTTGGAGACCAGCCATCCCAGCTCCTCAGGCTGCCCGACCCTGACACGGTCAGGGGCAACAGGGCTGTGAGGTCCTGGGCAATTCGCTTCACTTCCTCCTGCCTTGTCTTCTTTATCTGTAAAAGGGGAATGATAACAGCCCAGCCCTCCCACAACTGTTGGGAATACTAAGTGGGTTAATACCGGTAAGCCCTCAATGATTGTAAGCAATGCAGACACAGCTGGTAGCATCACTGTCAGCCAGGCTGGGACCTCCTGCCGCTCCTAGGGACACCAGAACAAAGGGGCCCACCACCACAGCTTGTGCCACTCAGTGCCCTGGCACAGGTTTCTTATGTGAGCTCAGATCCCCTAGCCAAGAAGGGCCTGAGGGGCTTGTTTGGGGGTCTCGGGATCTTTGAGGGGGAAGAGCCACCAAGAGAGAAGTATGTTCCTCTGAAGAACTGCAGCTCCCAGTCTTGGTAGCAGATGTAAACCTCCTCCCTCCCCCCCCACACGCCGCCCCGCTTCCATGCCACATATGTCAAGAGGCTTCAGTTGCAACTGGCATTGCTTGTCTGGGCTTCAGGTCATCTGCTGGCCTTGCCTTACGCTCTTTCCCCTAACTCCTGCAGTTAGGGCATGAAAATGGACTGAACCATGCTCTTTACATATGTGATAAGCTCACTTAAAGAACAGCGAGGAAGGTCTGTTGACAGTGACTCCAACACACCCTACCTGCCTTTGCAGTGATTGTAGGAAGGGTTATTCTCATTTTACAGATCCAATACCTGAGACTCAGGTGGAGTACATGGTTCCAGGTCACACAGCAAGCAGGTAAAAAACCAGACCAACCAGGGCTAGCCAAGTGGCTCAGTTGGTTAAGAGCTCGCTCAGGAGTGTGAGCTCTGAGCAACAGCAGTTCGATGCCCAGCCCGAGCTGAGCTGCAGCTGAGTTGCCAACAGGCAGCAGAATGGCTCAGCTAAAAAAAAACAAACCAAAAACCAGACCAGCTTCCTGACTGAAGAAAGTGGTCTTTAGGCTTACTCAGCAACCCCTCCTCTTCCTGGGTAGGGCTGTTAGAATTTTCAGGAAGTCACCAGATTCCCAAGGCTACCTGGAGGGGCCAGGTCCTAGATGGCTCCCTGAGCAGGGCCACTTGGGGGTGTGTGTGGGGGTAGGAGGTGTGGTTTGGAGACCCCCATGGCTCTTGTACACCCCTGTTCTGGGTAATTTTCCACAGCAGCCGCTTCAGGAGGGGAACAAAGAGAGCTCCATGTCCAGACTGAGCCCCAGGGACTTGGGCCTCCAAGGCCTCTCTTGGCCCAGGCACCCCCTTCGAAAGTATGCTACTAATTTTACCCGCTCAGAGGTTGTGGCCAGACAGGCTATATCTGGAATCTGAGCAAGGCAGTATTCAGGATGACATGACTGACTCACTGAGGCCAGGGACTAGGAGAGACTGGGGGTCCAGACCTCTGATAAGTCTCCTTGGCTGCTCTCTACCAAGGGTGCCTTTCTCTGCGTGCACACTTCCAGGGATAGAGAGCTCGCTGTATTCCCATCTTCAGATACCTGAATGTTAGTTCTGCTTTATTTCAATACACCTCACTGGGACCTCTCCCCTGCCATCTAGCTCTGTCCCCAATTCACAGGGCCCAGGGTTCAGTCCCAGCCCTCTTCCCAGCCAAGTTGCCCTCCTCTGACCTGGCCCCAGCCTGTCAGATCCAGGGCAACCTGGCTTAGGTGTAAAGCACAGTCCACCTCTTTCTCATGTCCCCCCATCCTGGTTGCTCCCAGGGACAAGCACCAAGCTTGGAGTCAGATAACCCTGGGGCCCAACCCTGTTGTAGTCCCTGAGTAGCTGTGTGACCTTGGGCAGGTAGGTTGGCTCCTTAGAACTCTCTGGGTCTTCCTGTCCTTCTGAGTACTGAGGTCAGCCCACTTTCAGGGGCTGGACCGAGCACTCTGACCCCCAAGCCCATCTGCCATCCCCACAGCCAGATTTGGAAGGAAAGCAGATTAAATCAGGATGGGAAATTTTAGTCTCTTCAAGGTTCCCCTTGGGCCACCCCCTTCTCTGGAGGCCAATCTGACTTGAGGAGACTGAGGAAGGGCAGGCTGATGTCGCTGGCCCAGCCCCCTGCATGTCATCACTAACATCCTAGCCAGCCTGTGGAGAGGCATCATCAGGCTCCTGTTATTAGCTGAGGAAACCAAGGCAGAGTGGTGATGTAATCTGGCCGGAGGCCACACAGCAGGTATTAGAGCTGTAACTTGGACGGGTCTGTCTGGTTCTAAAAAGCCAAATCTAGGAAGTTTGTCGAGACACTCCCCAAGTACAGACTTCTGGGACGGGCCCAGTCCTGGGCCTTCCACTCAGCCCCTTTCTTTGGGGCTGGAGAAACTGAGGCCCATGGAGGAGCCAAGGCCTGCCCGAGCTCCCACAGTAATCGGCCAGAAGCAGTTGTGCAGGAGGCTGGATAAAATTAATTACTGGAGGGGACTCTGGTAGAGGAGTAGGTTTGCAAGACCGACCCGGTAGCTGGGTCAACGCTCTCTTGGGTGGGGCGGGGCCATTCACCAAGGGGCGGGGCCTCCCACGCTAGGCCTCGCCCCTGCCCTGGAGGCCCTGCGGAGCCCTAGCTGGTGAACCCAGTTTCCGAGGAACTTTTCGTGGGCACCCGGCCGCCACCGAGGCCAGGGCGGGGTGCGAACGCGCGGAGCGGCAGCGGCCGCGCTCGCTGAGAAAGTCCATGAGCGCCGTCGGGCCCGGCGGGCCGCCCGGAGGAGGCGACTGCGTCATGGATGAGGCGCCTTTCAGCGAGGCTGCCTTGAAACAAGCCCTGGCCGAACCGTGCGAGCTGGACGCGGCGCTGCTGACTGACATCGAAGGTGCGTCAGGGCCAGCTGGGCTCCGCGCGAGTGGGGCGCGCAGGCGGCGCCTGGCCTTTGTCTCCCTGATCCGGGTGCAGGGCGCGGAGCTTCGCTGGGTCTCTGGGCTGCGCGCTGCGAGCCTAGGTTTTCAGCCTGTGCAGAGCCTTCCAGTGCCCGCCCTGGCGACTCGGGCCTTGCGGCGCTCGGTCCCCTGGAGGCTTGTGGCCGGGACATGTGCATCTCTGGGGGTCCAGGGCCCCGCGCCGCGCGGCCAGTAAGTCCTCAGCCCCTGGGCAGCCGCGGCAGGAGCTTGGGACCCGGGTATTGTGGATGCCCCACCCCTGCTCCAGCCGTGACGTCAGCACGGGGGTTACTCACGGTCATTCCCTCCGGCCCCAGAGTTCAGCTCCGCGAGGGAGCTCTTGCGCGTGCGCACGGCGCGTCCTCCTGTCCCTCCCCGCAGGGTCTGGCTCCCCTTGTTCAAGACCCTCATCGCTTCGGCTTCTGAATACCAGACCCTGTCCTAGGCACTGGAAGTTCACAGACAGACCTAGGCTCCTCATCTTGGGAGCACAAAAATCCCCAAGGAAACCCTCAAACATATTTAATTGCACCTTGGGATGGAGCAGGGGTGGGGCTACTTTGGGTCCAGCTGTGGGGCAAGACCTCTCGGAGCAGACTTTAGTTGAGACCTGAGAGTCCCTTGCCCTGGGACCAGTTGGCAAGGATGTTTTCCCGGCGGAGAGCCTGGCCCGGGCAAAGGCCCTGAGTTTGAGGAGCTGGAGGAATGCACAGGAGGTGAGATTGGGAAGGTAGGCCACAGGATCACCTGGTCTTGTCAGCCAGGGAAGGACAGGCTTATTTACATCTTTTAAAGCAACACGCACTGGTTGTTATACAAAGAAGGGGTTTGGGGACCACCGTGCAGGTACGCATTAGAAGGCTGTTGTCCCACTTTGTAGACAGGGCAAACAAGCTCCTGCAAAGTGTCCTCTGGCTGCTGTGCAGGTTCAGCAACACTTGGTTGATGGGGAAACTGAGACCAAGAGCTCAGGACTGAAACCTCCCATAATCTGGATGGATATGTCCATGGAGCCAGTGGCCACCCTGGGGTTGGCAGAAAAATGCATCTAAGCCACCCACTCCTGCCCTATTTCAGCCTTGCAGAGTAGCCCAGCTGGCTGCCAGCTGGGGGCTGATTGGCTCGCTTTCCTCTGGGGCCAGGCTAGGGCAGGGCCTGAATGGACAGACCCTGATTATGAGGTTTTTCCAAAGCAGCCTCCCCATCACTGAGTTCGGAACCCCAAACCACAGGTCCTGGGAAGATCTGAGCCTGGCTCAACTAACAGTTCCACAAGTGCTAGGCCCAATGAGTCGAACCTGGAAGGCACCATGAACAGGAGGCACACACCTGGGCTTTGGGGTCAGGGCTCAAATCTGGACACTACTCACTTACTTTGCTCTCCTGCACCTCCGAGCCTCAGTTTCCACCTCTGGATAAGAATGTTTCCCTTCCCAGGGGAGTTGAGACAATCAAATCAGAGTAGGTGTATCTGGATACAGGTCTGGCACAGACCTTTCTCACTGACTCATTTATAGAAATATTCTCCCCTGGGACCCAAAGGGCTTGGGCAGCCAGTGGGGGTGGAGGAAACTGGAAATGAGACTAGGCCCCAGCTCTAATATGTGAGAAACAGGGAACAACTGGGGCCTCTTGCTGGGGTGGATGTGGTTTGTCACTGCAGCAGAGGTTCTCAGTTTTTATTCAGACTTTCTGTTCTTTTTCCTAATTACACAACTAATCTCTTTGCATTGTAGAAAAATTAGAAAGCACAGGTGAGCAAAAAGAAGAAAATCTTCCTTAACCCCTCCCCCGCCAGATAATCTCTGTTAATTATGTGGGGGATTACTTCCTGTGTGTATGTACATATTTTTTGGGAATGGCTGCACACTCTTGATTTCCTTTTTAAAAAACAACTTTATTGAGGTATAATTTACCTACCATAAGATTTACCCATTTTAAGTGTACAATTCAGTGAGTTTTAGTAAATTTACCAAGTTGGGTGAGTATCACCAGTTGTAGAACATTTTCATCATCCCAGTAATGTCCCTAATGCCTATTTACAACCCCAGCCCCAAACAACCACTAATCTATACTTTTATAAATTAGAATAGGATCGTTGTCACCTGCTTTGTTCCATGTCAGCAGCCAGACAACAATCAAGTTTTCTGGCTTATCCACCTGGTCCGTTTTGTTCTCATAAACTGGGCTGCATTAGACACCCTGAGGCCAATCTTTGCCCAGAGGGATCCTTGTTTAGTTACATAGATAGGCTGAGGCGCTGGGAGGCGTATTGCTGCTCCAAGGCTGGTGCTTTTGAGACTTTACCCCACCCTCAGCGCTGGGGAACTAGGCAGGTTTGCTAAGGTCTAGAGAGAGGTGACTTGGAGGGTGTGAAGGGCAGGGCGCAAGGGTCTCCAGGTCTCCTGAGAGGAACAAGCATTGAGGGCTGGGCCAGGCAGCGCCAGGATGCAGGATGTGGAACTGGGCAGGACCCAGGAGGCAGTGGGGAGTCTTGGGGACCGGGTTGGAACACGGCAGTGTTGTGCTTGGGTTACATGCCAGAAGTTTCCTCTGGTGGAGGATCACAAGAAGAATAGGGAATAACTGAGAACTTACTGTATGCCAGGCACTGTGCTGACCACTGAGGCCTCCCAAAAAGCCCAAGTGGGTAGGTAGACTTAGGATCTTTATCTTACAGATGAGTGCCTTGAGGCACAGAGAGGTTAAGTGACTTGCCAAAGTTCACACAGCCAGAACATGGCAGAACCAGGATTCGGACTCAGGCTGTGGGCTCTAGAGCCCATACTCTAAGCTCTTAACCCCTGGGCTCCTAAAAGTGAGATTAGAGGAATAGAGTGGGGAACCCAGGAGGCTGCTCCCCATGGGGCTATGCTGGGGCCTGGGAGTGGGTCACAGAGGGGTCAGAGGCTGGGAGGCTGTCTCTCCCTCCCAGCCCAGAGCAGCCTTGGAGTCATGAGACAGGACTGGCACCAGAGAGTCAACCACAGGCCTTGAGCCCTACCCTGCTGGCCCTGCCGCATGCCCTCCTGCCTGCCTTCCTGGTCAAGCCCTCTGTCATGTGAACAGTCTTGGGGCGGAGCTGCCAGCACAGAGTCCTGGGTTCTGTGGGTGAAGGCACTGCCCTGGCCACAGTGCACAGTGGCCTCCGATGAGCTCCGTCTCTTCCCTATGCCTCCTTTCTTGCTCTGTGCTTTGGGGTGTCTAGCGGCCATGGGCAGAGGGAAATCGAGAGCAGTCCTGTTGCACATGTTTGGGATTTTTATTCAGCCCGTGGCAGTTGTCACCTCTCACCGCTGATTAATTGATCAGATCTTGCACGTGCTTCTAAGTGCAGAGAAGGCGACTGCAGATGGGGTTGTGGTGGGCTTGGCTGAGGGGCTACCTGGGCACTCTGCTTTGCCCCAGGCCTTTGCTGGCACAGCTCATTCCCTTCTCTGCCTGGATACCTCCATGTTTACTCTCTGCCTTACCCGCAGGGTCTGCCAAGCTAAGACAGCCTTCCTGGATCTCGCCTCCCCCACCCACTTCTTGGCAGTGCTTTCTTGATCTCTACTGGCCCTGGGGCCCCTCCCAAGGTGTCTGAAGCAACCACAGGGGAGCCTTGCCTCTGAGGTTCCAGCCCATGAATGTCTGGCTGTTTCCTGGGTCCATGCCAGCTCTGGTGGTGGGACACACTGGGGGTTACACTGCCATCCCATGCCTCTCCCCACATGCCCAGTTCTCTCCCTGGTCCCACAAAGCATGGGCCCTCCTTAGAAAACACAGCTTGAGACTCCCCACTGCCCAACTTCGAAATCCTGGCACATAACTCCCCAGTTCCCAAAACATCCATGGCTCCCCAGTGCCCCAAGACAAAATTCCCTGTCTCAGCATGGCATTCAAGACCTGCCCCTCCTGTGACATTTTTCATCCATCTGGAGCCTACTCTTCAAACACTCCCCATGCCCAGACACACTCCGGTATGGCACCCCTCTTCCCGTGCCCCTGTGTCCGGAGGCCCTCAGCGGTATAGCCTGAGAGATACCTCTCCTATCAGACATGTTCCCCTTCCCATCTCTTTTTTCTGCCTCTTGGTATCCAGCCCGCCCCATCTAGGGCAGCAGAAAGCAGAAAGCCCTCCCATGGTGGCTGTGCAGTGCTGTTTTTCCTAGGGAAAGCACCCTGCCCTCTCTGAACTTCAGGGGCCTCTCCTGGAAAGCAGGAGGTAGAGGCTGTAAGATTTGTTGCCTCTGAGCCCCCTGATGCCTCTGAGGGGACAGAGAGAAGCATGCTGGGGGTAGGTCCAGGGAGGCAGGCAGGCAGGTGGCTGGGAGTTACCTCCTTCCCAGTGGTCACCTCGCTGGACATAAACATCCGGAGTGACCTGGTCAGCCCCAGGCAGGGGTCACTTCCGGACAGAGGACTGGGATCTGGACTTCTCCCCACCAATAGGTGCAGCCCAGGTGGAAATGGCTGTGCTAACCAGAGGAAGTGTCTCTGGCCTTGTCTCCTGCTAGCAGCAGGCCCTGTGGATGTGCCCTCTGACCCTGGGAACTGATTAGGACTGTACACATGTGACATATGTCCCATGAGGGGGTGTTTTCAGGGGAGGGGAGAGCCTTGGAAATGGGCATAGGCACTTCTGGGAAGGGGAGTCTTTGAGGCTGGTTCCAGATATGTGATTCCCCTGCTTGCTGGGTTTGGGGTTTGGTGGGAGGTGGGGCAGGGCTGGGGGTTCTTTCCTCCTGGGAGAGTTTGTGGCTTGGAGAGGACCTCTCTGACTTGGAACTCTGCTCAAGCCCCCCACCTCCCAACTCACACCCCAGCTATCTCCCGCCAGACTGTCCCTCCCAGGCACACCTCAGGCCTGCCCCTCTCAGGGCTCTGGGTTCCCCATTCCCCCTGCAACTGGAAGGCTAGGGGTCCAGAGGTCTTCAAATTTAGCCCCTGCGGTGTGGCCATAGACAAGTGGCTTAACCTCTTGGACCTTCAGGTTCTCATCAGTGTGCTGGGAATAATGGAACCAGCTTGTTAGAGTTGTGGCCATCTGGTGAACTCATTTAGGTCAAGGGATTAAGCAGTACATAACACACAGTAGGACCTCAACCAATGCCAGTTACTATTATTATCATTTAGAGCACTTAACCAGGACCGGGCACCTCATATGTTAAACAAATGTTAAACAAATGTTAGCAGCCGTTATCCAAGGAGCCTGTGTTGGAAGTTTCTAGGATGTTCTGGACTATGGTGCCAAGTTCTGAGCATCTACCATCTGGTGATTCTGGTCTGTGTGGGAGACAAGGTGGGGCTGGGCAAGGCCAGTGGGGAGCCCCCTGCCCCTTCCCCACCTTACCCCTGAGAAACAAGCCCACTGTCTTGAAAAAGAAGGAGACGAGAGATGGAAAGAACCCTAGATATGCGGTTGTCATCTTCTCGCCCAGTGTATAGGCCTCAAGACACCTGACTCACCACAGGCCCCACCCAGCCTGGCCCGGGCCCAGGGGCTGCTGAGGAGCTTAAAGGAGCTGGAGACCTATGAGAAGCAGCTGGGAAGCCAGGCCCTGCAGGGATTGCTTCTCAGGCAGAAGAAGCTATTGAGAAGCTGCGCTGCTGAGTCTCAGGCCAGTTGTTGGTTCTTTACACAAAATGCCTCAAGGCAGCCTTGGAAATTCAAATAAAGCACCTTGAAGGTTCCTGTCACACACCTCTTGGGACTAAACGAAACAGCCAAAAGTAAATAAAAACAATAAAACCCAGCACTGGCAATGCTATGAGGAAATGGGACACATTACAGGGGAGGTTGTAAAGGGGTTTATCTTTTCCTGAGAGTAGCCTGGTGTCTCTAAAACAGCATGCTGCCTTTGAACCACACATCCATTTCATGTTTAAAACAGGCTGCAGGGAAACAATCCAAAAGGAAGAAATAGATATAATTTATGTAAAGAAATGCACAGCACTATTTAGACTGGGAACAGTTGCTCACCAGCAGAGATCTACCCCCAAAATTGCCACTGCAGCAGGCCTATGGGTTGCTTTTTAGCTGCCAGAATGGTGAGTGCCTTGAGCCCACACCTAGGACAAGATGTCTGAATTGGAGCTGACCAGCATCTTGTGTAATGGTCATCTTACAGGTCACATTCAGGGTGCCTCGGTCCAAGCTTGGTGTATGGAGTGGCATAGATGAGGGAAGGGCCTGAGACGGTGACATCAGAGCAAGTTTTGGAGGAGGTGGACCAAGGGTAGTGGGAAGGGCATTCCTGGCAGAGGGAATAGCCTGGGCAAATGCATGGAAGCATTAAATGGCGTGATATGTGCAGAAAGCAGACAAGGAAAGTGAGGCTGAGCGAGAGCTGAAGAAGTAGGACTCAGATGGCAGAGGCCAGCAGTGGGGTGGTGGCTGGCTACCCATCCAACCTTTAATTAACTCTGAACCCCTCTGAGCTCAGCCCTGTGCTGAGTACTGCTGGGGTCACAGAGTTGGTTCAGACCTCGGCTCTGCCTTGAGGGGCTCCCAGCTGAGCCTTACAGAGCTTTGTTTTGTCCCCTCTACACACACTTCCTGACCCAAGACAAGTGGTGACAGCAAGTCAGACAGAACCAAGCTGGAGTTGGGGCTCCTGTTCCTGGCAGGCTGGGGCTAACAAGTGTGGGCTCTGGGGTTGGTGGGCCTGTGTGAGCCCCAGGTTCTCCACTTCGCATCTGTGGGACCCTGGGCATGGGGCCACCCTCTGAGTCTTAGTTTCCTCTCTGTCTAGATGTCCTGTCTCATTCCAGGAAGGGCTGGCACACCCTGGGGCAGCCCTGAGAGCACAAAGGGTAGCGTGTGCCCCTGCTGCATATATGACCAGCTGAGGACGTACAAACTTGCTGACCTGAGTCCTCAGGACGATCAAGGAGGTGCTGGTGGGAGCAGCAGGGGCAGATGGCAGGCAGGGTGTAGCCCCAGCTTCCTAGAGTATTGGGTGAGCGCCTCATTCCCACCCTGCATCCTCCATCAAGCAGGCAGAGGTCCCATGAGCCATGCCTTCCTAAGTGGTAGTGCTGCATATATAGTTTACCATTCTTCACAGTCATGCAACCTTTGTGTCCTACACTGTGTAGGACCGTGTACAAATCCCTTTCCTGCCCGTTCCCTGGAGAATTGGTGTCGTTGGCTTAGGTGACAGTCAGACCTGGTTTGGAATCTCAGCTCCTTGGCTGCCTCTCTGACCTCCATCCCCCTCCTCCCCAACAACTACACTGGCCTCCTCACTGTCTCGACATCATACCAAGCTTGCACCCACCTCAGGGCCTTTGCACTTGCCATTCCTTCTGCCCAGGACATTTTTTCTCCCTCCAAGCTTACTCCTTCATTTCATTCAGGACTTCCCTCAGAAAGGCCTGCCCTGACTACCTCATCTACAGTGGCCCCTCACACTCTATCCTGCCTCAGTTTTTTCATGGTGCTAACCACCACCAACACCCACATTCCTCCATGTACTTGCAAACCATTGGTCTCCCTCATTGGAACATAAGTTTCACAGGGGAAGGTCTTTGTGCTGTGCCCCTGTATCCTGTCTACACACAGTAGACAGGAAGGGGCAACAGATATTATCAGAGAAATAGATCTGGGCTTCATGCACCAGGCCATGTTATGGAGGTGGTGAGCTCCTTGTTCTGGGAAGCAGGTAAAGCAGAGTTTGGGGTTCGAGGCCTCATGCAGGTTAGATAGGTTGTAGGCTCCTGTGATGGTCAAAGCTGGGCTCCTGCAAGTTCATGGGGTGGAGGCCTCCCAGGATTTCTACAATGGCCTCTCAGAATAAACAGGCCAGAGAATAAAAGGCTGCCCCACATCTACCTTCAGAGGAAGGTTTGAAGGTAGAGCCCGGGAGGGAGGGAGGGGGGTTTCAGGTTTCCTGTTGGGTCCTGATAGAATCAGGGCAGGAGAGGAGGGAGAGGAAAGAGGAATCCAGGCTGGGGGAGGGGACAAGGAGGGTGAAAAATGGGTGGGCAGGGGGAGGATGGGCCCACTGAGACCCAGAGTCTGTGCCTCCTCCTCTTCCCTAGGTTCAGAGCGCTGGCAGGAGCCACATGTGTCTTTTCAGTCTGCCTTCATGCAGGACGCCCAGGGCTAGGCTGCCTTGAGGATGGTCCACAATTGGGGAGCCATGGCCAGCCTTTTGGACCCGAAGTCCTGGCTCCCATGGCCAGGACAGGGTGAGGCAGGAAAGGAGCTTCCTTAAACTGCACCCTGGTGCCTCTCCTGCCTCACCCTAGTCCCAGCCCTGTTAACTCTGCATAAAACAATCTCCATCAAATGGATATGGAGCTCCGACTTGAACATTCCAAGTGTCAAGCAACTCACCACCCGACTTTCTAGTTCTAGACCATTGCAGAGGGACTAACCTTCGTTGAGATCTTGCTCAGGGGTGGGTGCTTCACACACTTGCTCTCCTAGAATCCCCCCTCGGGGGACCAAGGGTGGAGGCTCAGAGAGTGGGGGTGATCTGCCCTGGATTACATAGCAAATGAGGGACAGAGGGGGTCTGCCCCCTTGGCTGTATCTGGGGTGTTGGAGGGACCGTGTGGCTGGCTCTGGAATTTTCACCCCCCAGACTTAACCCTGACATGGATCTTCTCCTGGAGATGGGAGTGAGATGGGGGCTGGTCAGGCCATGAGTTCAGGGGATAGCTGGCCCCTCCATGTGCCACCAGGTGCCTTGTGGCACCCAGAACCTCTTCCTTGCTGTGTCCTAGCTTAAACTGTCATCAGCCCCAAGGCTAGCCCTCCCCTTGGAGCCTTTCCTGACTCCTGCTACCCTCAGAGGGTCAGTGAGTGACTGTCCTCTTCCACCTACCTCCTCAGTCTGGATGGGACTGGGGCGGAGCACAAAGATGGGAGGAATGGAAAACAGAGGCAAGAAAATGTGGTGAAGGGAAGAGAAGGATGGGGCAGGAAGTGGAGGGGCCTCAAAAACTGGGGAACACAGTAAGGAAAGAATGGAGCCGTGAGGTCTGCTTTTAAAACTCGAGCCTGAACTCAGGCCTGTCTTCCTTGTTTTCAGTTACTCAAAGTGAGGTCAGGGCCTGTACAACAGCAATGTTTGCTTGTGTGTTTTTGGGGTGAGGGAGAGTGTGAGCACCCACAGGTGGAGGAGAGAGGGAGATGGAGGTGATAGAGAATTCTGTTGTCCTTGGCACCCCCTAGAAAGCCACGGAAGGACCTGGAAAAAGGGGAACTGAGTGTGTTTGAGGAAGATGAGGCCGAGTTTCCTCATGTCGCCTCCTAGAGAGGGAGAGCAACCGGGGCTAAGAGGGCTCTAGCCCCCTCCCCCGTACCCCCCAGCACCATCTGCTCAGTCACCGTGCCTGCCTGCCTAGGATTTGACCCCCCTCCTAGATGGCAGGAGCCTGGGAGCAGGAGGAAAGGTAGCCAGTGCTATGGTTGGAGGTCTAGTCAGGCCTTGCTGTTGGTGGTCTTGCTTTGCTTGGTCACAAAAGCCAGAGCTGGCAACCTGGGCTGCTGGCCCGGCACTGTGTGTGTGTGTGTGTGTGTGTGTAACTCTGACCTCACACAGAAGGGGAGATAGGCCTGATACCTCCTCACAAGACCCTCAGAGCCTCGCATTTTAGGACTGACACCCCGCTGTCCTTACCTTCTCTCCTAGGGATTGGGTAGCCTCTTGGCCTCTTGGCCTCGCGGACCCTATGGTGAATACGTGAGTCAGGCTTTACCTGGGGACTGCTGGGGGACTGTGAGACTTTGGGGGGCAGGGAAGATTTCACTGACCTTCTGCCCCTCCATCTCAGACCCAAATCCCTCTGCAAAGGGACATCTGTGCTGGGAGTCAGGAGACTGAAGTATTACCTGGATGCGTATCTGGGGTAGGGGTTTTGCTTCCTAACTCTGGGCCTCAGTTTCTTGGCAGTGACCTGTTATCAAGGGGCTCTTGGGGTGGGGGGTGGCCCTATGCTGGAACTGCCCCAGGAAGGGGAGTTCCCTGTACCCACCACAAAGCAGCCCTTGGCCTTAATTAAGAGTTCCTGGATACTGAGTGCCGAGCTCCTATCTCCCTCTCTCATTGCCAGGGAGATGTGCTTGTCCCATTTTCTGGAGGATTAAACAGGCTTAGAGAGAGGGAGACCCGCTCAGGGTGCCAGTGAGCCAGTAATTTCCAACACAGTGAGCTCCAGGGGGTTCAGGCATCCCTGCCCGGGTCCTTCCCGCCCTGTGCTCATTCCGCCGCACTTGGCGGAGGTGGTTACTGAGGTGATGGGAGCTGGGGTGGGAGGTGCAGTGGCCGCCAGTAACCCCGGCGATGTCGGCGCCTAGCGGGTTAAAGGCCGGCGCCCGCGGGTAACCTCGGCCCCCTCGGCGCGGCGGGTGAAACCGGAGCCTGAGCCGCTGTCGGGGGTGCGGCGGGGGCCGAGGCGGAGCCCTAGTGAAGCCGTGGCACGGCCGCTGATTGGCCACGCGCGCTCACCCCATGCCCGGCCTGTGGCCCGGGGAGGGCGGGGCCTGGCGTGGCGGGTACGCGGGGGCGTGACCAGCGGGCGGGGCTGGGGGCTCGTTCCGCGGGCTTTAAAGCGCTGCGGAGCCTTGACAGGTGAAGTCGGCACGGAGACCCGCAGGCCAGCAGCCTGGACTCCCTGAAGGGGTGGCAGGCGCCGGCCGCAGAGCCATGGATTGCACGTTCGAAGGTATTTTGTGGAGGACCCCCACCCCTTCATTACAGAGCCTCCATCTCCGCTGCGAGGTCACTCTCCCCGGTTCCCTAGAGGGGGGCCTCTGTGAGTGGTGGCTGTGATACTCAGAATAGGAAAAAGCTGGTTTCCTAGGGGGAGGTGTACCAGTTCCCAGATCTCACCTCAACGTTTGGAGTGAGAAATAGGTGGCTTTCCCACATCCTCTGCTACCCTCTGGGGCAGAGGGGAAGAAGCAGAGAGGAAGACCAGTTGTCCTTCTGTCACTCAGGGGGCCCCTCTTTTGAGGGGCATACTTGGGCTCTCCAGGCAGACAGTAGGAGCTCTGGATTGTCCAAATCCGGGATTCCAGCCCTGGATTCAATCAGTTTTCTTTCTGGGCCTCAGTTTCACCATCTATCAGAAAAATTCAGTGAGAACTGGGGTGAGGGATGGGAGACCTGCAAGTGAAAATACTTTATGATCCGCATAACCTGGGAGCCCACAAAGTGTTTCTGTTTGAGGATCCAGGAGTCTGAGCCTGGCACCCCAATCTTACTCTATTGTAGGCCATAGGGAAGTCCCCTCCTGCAGTAATGTTCCTGCCTGGGTACCTATCAGTAGACAGGAGTCCCCACTTTGTGCCAGCTGCGTGCCCAGCAAAGCCTTGCAGCAGCCCCACCAAAAAGGGTTTAATCTTTTTCGTTGTACAGATGAGGAAACAGACCCAGTGAGGAGGCTATTGGCTCAGGCCCCACCTCAAGTCAGTGTGGACAGGGCTGGGAGCTCAGTCTGGGGACCTTGGGGGCACTTGGGGCTCCCAGGGTTGTGCTGCTGGGTCCTGCAGAGCACTTTGACCCAGTGAGTAGCTGTCCCCAGTGGGTTAGAGGGCCCCAGGTTGACCCAGCAAGGCTTCTAGTCGCCAGCTGGAGCAGAGGGCCTGTGGCCAGGCTGGGGCTCTGGCGGGGAGTGTGTCCCAGTCTGTATGAGGAGGAAGGAGTTAGGATAGACAACATTTGCTTTTATAGAGGGGAAACAGAAGCCTTGAATGGCTGGGTCCCGAGGCTGCTTGGCTGCAGACAGACTCTGGGCTTGTGCCCAGACCATGCAGAGACATACTAGTTGGCACACACGTGGCCAGCAGCTGGCTCTGCCCCAAGCCTTGGTCTGTTCTACAGAGGAATGGGGTGGTAATGGCACTCTGAAGTCCACTGTCTTGGGCCCAAGCCCCAGTTCTGCCTCAGCCTAGGTGTGGGGCAAGTTAAGGGGCCTCATGGGGCCCTGGCCCTGCTTGGCACTGACCTTGTCCAGTTGTTGCAAGGACTATCTGATAACATGTGAAGCACTAGGCATTGTTCCAGATGTCACAGGTGCCCAAGAAATGGCTGTGTGTCTGGGAGCATGGGCTCATGTGGGTAGCATGGCTTGTACATGTACAACAGTGTGGACAAGGGGTGTACAAATGTATCATGCCCTGTACAGGGCCAGCCCTTGCCCTGCTGTCGCTCACACAACCTCTTCTCCTTTCCCCAGACATGCTTCAGCTCATCAACAACCAAGACAGTGACTTCCCAGGCCTGTTTGACCCACCCTATGCTGGGGGTGAAGCAGGGGACACAGACCCCACCCACCAGTCCTGAAGCCAGCTCCCGGGGCAGCTTGTCTCCACCTCATGTCACAATGAACTTCCCACTCGAAGCCTTCCTGGGAGGACCCAAGGCAATGCCCCCACCTTTGTCCCCTCCCCAGCCTGCACCTACACTGAAGATGTACCCATCTGTGCCTGCCTTCTCCCCTGAGCCTGGTATCAAGGAGGAGCCAGTGCCCCTTACCATTCTGCAGCCCCCCCCCCCGAAGCCCCTGCCAGGGGCCCTCCTGCCCCAGAGCTTTCCAGCCCCAGCCCCACCGCAGTTCAGCTCTGCCCCTGTGTTGGGCTATCCCAGCCCTCCTGGAGGCTTTTCCACAGGTAAGGGGACATGTGGAGGGAGGGGCACAGCAGGGGCACAGGGAGAAGGGTCTCCTGTGGTCTCAGTAGAGGAATTTGCAGGCTTTAGAAACTGGGTCTCCTCTCTGCTGCTTGAGACGCCCCCATTACTAGCAGCATTTGTGTCCCCGTTGTTGGGTGAAGCATCGCCTCCTACTCTGCCAAGGTATCCACACCAATGCTGCCTTTCCAAAGACACATGCCTGGCTGGAAAGTTAGCACATTTGCATCAGAGCCCCAGGCAGGGGCTGTCCAGATAGGAAACTGAGGCCACAAAAGGTAATGACTCATTCAAGGTCACTCAGTGATAGGGTCCTGAGGGTCAGGTTGAAAGTGGGTTAGGGCAGCTTGTGCCTGAAGCCCCAGTCTTCACTCTACAGGGACCCCTCCAGGGAGCACCCCACAGCCGCTGCCTGGCCTGCCAGGGGTCCCGCCCATCTCCCTGCACACCCAGGTCCAGAGCGCAGCCCCTCAGCAGCTGTTGACGGCCACAGCCACAGCCACAGTGGGCCCTGGAACAACCACTGTGACCTCGCAGATCCAGCAGGTCCCGGTAAGGGAGTTTGGCCAGGCATTGGGGAGGTGGCAGCCCCTAGACCAGAAACACAATTCATAGCTGAGACCTCCCCCATCCCCAGGTCCTGCTGCAGCCCCACTTCATCAAGGCAGACTCTCTGCTCCTGACAACCATGAAAACGGATATGGGAGCCCCCATGAAGGCAGCCGGTATCAGCTCTCTGGCCCCTGGCACAGCTGTGCAGACAGGGCCCTTGCAGGTGGGTGGCTTGGGCAGGGTAGAGGGTGTGGGGTCTGCACACACACATGCCCTTCTGGTAACAGTGCCTGGCTCTGCAGACCCTGGTGAGTGGCGGAACCATCTTGGCAACAGTGCCGCTGGTAGTGGACGCTGACAAGCTGCCCATCAACCGGCTGGTGGCCAGTGGCAAGGCCTTGGGCTCGGCCCAGAGCCGTGGCGAGAAGCGTACAGCCCACAACGCCATTGAGAAGCGCTACCGCTCCTCCATCAATGACAAGATCATCGAGCTTAAGAACTTGGTAGTAGGCACTGAGGCGAAGGTATGGGCAAAGACATGCACAGGCACAGACTGGGGCGACCCTGGGGAAGAAGGCAACTGGGAGGACAAGAAGGACTGGGACTGGGCCTGGGCAGACAGGACCTTGGGCTTCAACCTTGGGCTTCAACCTGCTTGGGCCTGGCCAGCTC
Source organism: Hipposideros armiger (assembly GCF_001890085.2). Lineage (NCBI taxonomy): Eukaryota > Metazoa > Chordata > Mammalia > Chiroptera > Hipposideridae > Hipposideros > Hipposideros armiger. Next base: position 1,486,397 of record NW_017731614.1, on the reverse strand, counting down.
CATTTAAACTCTGGCCAGCTAAACTCTATGGGGGAGCCCCTGTATAGCAGGGGCTATTCTAGGCACTGGGGATACAGCAGTGAACAGACAGACAAAAATTCTGCTGTTGAGAAACAGACGTTTTAGTTGGGGGATGACAATAAACAAGATAAGTAAGGGTTAGAGTGCACCAGATGGTGATAAGTGCTATGGAGGAAAATAAAGCAGGAAGAGAGTTGCACATCTGAGTCAGGTGGTCAGGGAAGGTCTCACAAAGGTGATATGCTATAAAATAAAGACCTGAAGGAGGTGAGAGAGTGAGGCATGAAGATATTAATAGCAGTTAGCCAGACACTGTTGTATGCATTTTACATATTAATCTTTATGCCCATACTGGGAGGAAGGTGGTTCTAAGGAAAGAACATTCAATGTAGAAGGAAGAGCAAGTGCAAAGGTCCTGAGGCAGCAACACAGCTTTGCAACACAGCAAAGCAGTCCTGCCCCCCTTGCTTAGGTGCCCACTTGCCAGGTCTGACTGGCCTCCTGTGCTGTCTCCCTCCTACCCGCTGCAGCTGAATAAATCTGCTGTCTTGCGTAAGGCCATTGACTACATCCGCTTCCTACAAGAGAGCAACCAGAAACTCAAGCAGGAGAACTTGGGTCTGCGTACTGCTGTCCACAAAAGCAGTGAGTCCTGGCCTCCCATCACCCCTGGTTCTGGCCCCACCTCCAGCCCTGGTCCACCCCTGTCCCTGACCCTACAAGGGTCCTTAGCCTCTCCTTTGGCCCTAAACTGCCCCCAGAAGCTAGGCCAACTCCCAGTCTCCCTCTACCTCCAGGGCCCTGAGTTGATTTGGCTGGGATGGGGTCTCTAGCCTTCATCGCCAGCCCTGCTCTTTTCTTACCTACAGAATCTCTGAAGGACCTGGTGTCAGCTTGTGGCAGTGGAGGAAACTTGGACGTGCCCATGGAGGGCATAAAGCCTGAGGTGGTGGGCACACTGAGCCCACCACCCTCGGATGCAGGCTCACCGTCCCAGAGCAGCCCCTTGTCCCTTGGCAGCAGGAGTAGTGGCAGTGGTTGCAGTGGCAGTGACTCAGAGCCCGACAGCCCAGTCTTCGAGGACAGCCAGGTTGGGCCCTGCAATGTGGTCCCTTTCTGTCTTCCAGTGATATTCTCTGAGCACTAGGACCGGATGAGGAAGAGGCCCCTAACATATCCTACCTCCCATTTTATAGACAGAAAACCCAAGGCCTGGAGCCATGCGGGGTCCCACAGGAAGGCTAGGCAGAGCTGATCCTTCCTTTCCCGAGCCATGCTCTCTGGGCCACTCCTGCTCTGTCCTCACCACCCTGTCTTCCCCCACCAGGTAAAACCAGAGCAGCTGCCATCCCCCCACAGCCGAGGCATGCTGGACCGCTCCCGTCTGGCCTTGTGTACACTCGTCTTCCTCTGTCTCTCCTGCAACCCTTTGGCCTCCCTACTGGGCAGCTGGGGTTTCCCTGGCCCCTCCTATGCCACCAGCATCCACCAGGGTTCTGTGCGCAACATGCTGGGCACTGAGGACAGAGGTAGGACGGCCCAGGATGGGTATCTTTGGGAGAGAGGTGGCAATCAGGACGCTGGAGTGTGTAGACCCTAGGCCTGTGGGCTTGGGCTCTGCATTTCCTGAGAGCTATGTTCCTAGACTTCTGTCTGTCCCTAGATGGCCCTGGCTGGACCCCATGGCTGCTGCCCCCATTGGTCTGGCTGACTAACGGGATGCTGGTGCTAGTTGCCTTGGCGCTTCTCTTTGTCTACGGAGAGCCAGTCACGCAGCCCCACTCGGGCCCTGCTGTGCACTTCTGGAGGCATCGCAAGCAGGCTGACCTGGACTTGGCCCGGGTAAGGGGTTGGACCCTGGGACACGGGGCTGGAAGGTAGGCAGAGAGGGACTGAGTGGTACCCAGAAAGGTGCTGGGCATCACCCACTATTCCCTGCCCTCTGGGCATACTATGCATCTGCCCTGTCTTCCAGTCTTGTCTACTCTTAAGATCCCCACTGGTGCTTGGGGGCCCAGCCCAACGTTCGTGGAGGACACGGGTCATGGCGGGGAGCTCAAGGTGGAGGGATCTTCAGAGCTAGGGGGATATTCTGTGCTCGGGATGTTCTGACCCTGCTTCACCTGGAAAACCCTAATCCTCAGGGAGACTTCGCCCAGGCTGCCCAGCATCTGTGGCTGGCCCTGCGAGCGCTGGGCCGGCCCCTGCCCACTTCCCACCTGGACTTGGCCTGTAGCCTGCTCTGGAACCTCATCCGCCATCTGCTGCAACGTCTCTGGGTGGGCCGGTGGCTGGCAGGCCGGGCAGGGGGCCTGCACAGGGACAGCGTTCTGCAGGCAGATGCCCATACCAGTGCCCGAGACGCGGCCCTTGTCTACCACAAGCTGCACCAGCTTCACACCATGGGTATGACGGGTAGGGAGCTGGGCGTGAGGGGCTCCTGCTGCCTCTGCACCACACCCTGGCCTCATGCCCTGTCTGTTTTCCAGGGAAGTACACTGGTGGGCACCTCACTGCTGCCAACCTGGCACTGAGTGCACTGAACCTGGCAGAATGTGCAGGGGACACTGTGTCCATGGCCACCCTGGCTGAGATCTATGTGGCTGCCGCGCTAAGGGTCAAGACCAGTCTCCCGCGGGCCTTACATTTCCTGATAGTGAGTCGGTGGTGGGCTGGTGGGGGCAGGGCTAGGGACTTGTCTTTGCAGCTCTGACCAGCAGCTCCCTGGGGAAGGGGCTGCACAGGATGAGGCACTTGGTCATGGCCTGGGCTCCAGGCCTAGCTGGGGTCTCAGCCCATGGTCTGGGTTGGGGCCCCTGCCAGGGTCCAGTGTGACGGCCCATCTTCCTTTCCCTACAGCGCTTCTTCCTGAGTAGTGCCCGCCAGGCCTGCATGGCACAGAGTGGCTCAGTGCCGCTTGCCATGCAGTGGCTTTGCCACCCTGTGGGTCACCGTTTCTTCGTGGATGGGGACTGGGCCGTGTGCAGTGCCCCGAGGGAGAGCCTGTACAGCTCAGCTGGAAACCCAGGTGCTCTCTCACCCTGTGCCCATCTTCCATCCCCCTCCTTAGTCCCCCATTCCCATTTTTCATTCTCATTCTTGCCCCATCCCTTGTCCCCTAGATCTCTATAGATGCCCCTGCCCACACCTGTTTGTTACCTGGCCATCTGTTGTTGCTTTGTGGGCTGGGTCTCTCTCAACTGGGGTTCTTCAGAAGCAAACAGGGAGATAGGGATCTGGGGGCAGGTGTTGATTTGGGAAGCGATCCCAGGCAACACCACTGCAGTGAGGAGGTCAGACGGTAGGGCCAGAGCTGGTGAGGGTGTGTTATGGAACAGATTACACTGTCCGAGGTAGGTTATCCTATCCAAGGGCAGGGGCAGGGGTATTTGTCCACTAACTTTCATCTGGGCCAGAGCCAAGCCCACCCGTGTACCCAGGAAAGAACCGCTGGTGTAGAGAGGGGAATATGGAGAGTAGGGGACCTTCCCTGCCGCCCCATTGACCCATTCCTCCCCATAGTGGACCCCCTGGCCCAGGTGACTCAGCTATTCCGTGAACATCTCTTGGAACGAGCACTGAATTGTGTGGCCCAGCCCAGCCCCAGCCCTGCATCAGCTGACGGGGACAGGTGAGTGTTTCCAATACCCCCCACGAGACAAGAACCCTCCACCACAGGGTCTGGGAATGGCTGTGTCCAGGGACTTGTGGGGATGGTCAGAGCCAGGAAACTATCCACTCACTGTATGGCCTCAGGTAGATCTCAGCTCCAATCTGGGTCTCGGTTTACACCAGCCTGGCAGAAGGAGACAGTGGCACTTTGTAGAGCCAGGAAGTCAGGCCATGCTGTGGTGGGGAGGTGAGGAAGGCCAGTGCCCTCCCCAGGCTCCCAGGCTCCCAGGACCCCTGTCCCCTGTCCTAATAGCCAGTCTCTCTTGCTACAGGGAATTCTCAGATGCCCTTGGGTACCTGCAGCTGCTGAACAGCTGTTCCGATGCTGCTGGGGCTCCGTCCTGCAGCTTCTCCATCAGCTCCAGCATGACTGCCACCACTGGTGAGCCCCAGGCCCCCCGCCCTGTGACTCCCTGCTCAGCCCGAGCTCCACAGGAGCTGCAGTGTGGCAGTTTCAGGGAGCACCCCCCACCCCACCCTGTTCCCTGTAGGCACAGACCCAGTGGCCAAGTGGTGGGCCTCGCTGACAGCTGTGGTGACCCACTGGCTGCGGCGGGACGAGGAGGCAGCTGAACGACTGTACCCACTGGTGGAGCACCTGCCACTTGCCCTGCAGGAGTCCGAGTGAGTGCAGGCCAGATGCTCCTGGCCCTCAACACCATGCCCCCCACCCCGCACTTTTGTTCTGTGCAGTTGGGATCACCACCCTTTCTTCCCCATGAAGCTGGAACCAGGGCTGTGGGGAGCTCAGTGAGGGTCTGTGGCGTGGTCTGACCATCACTCCTCTGCCCTGGCCCCAACAGGAGACCCCTGCCCAGGGCAGCTCTGCACTCCTTCAAGGCTGCCCGGGCCCTGCTGGGCCGCGGGAAGGCAGAGTCTGGCCTGGCTGGTCTGACCATTTGTGAGAAGGCCAGTGAGTACCTGCAGGATAGCCTGGCCACCACACCAATTGGCAGCTCCATTGACAAGGTGAGGGGCGGGGACAGGGGCCTGGCAGGTCCACGGGGTCACAGCCTTTCCACTCCCACACCCTTCTCTGGGCTGCGAAAGACTGTGGGGTTAGCCTGACAGTCCAGTACTGGGGGCCCAGCTGGCCTTGCTTTTGGCTAAGGCTTGGGTCCAGGGGAGAGTGGTTGCCCCCATACGGCTTCAGTTTCCCCACCCCCTGGAGGAGGGGTGGGGTGAGTGGTGTGGAAGGGCCCTCCTTGGAGGCTGCTTCCGTGGCAGGTGGTGGGCGTGGGGGCCTGGAGAGGCGGGCGGCCCCGTGGTGCATTGCTGTTGCATTGCATGTGTGTGAGGCGGGTGCAGTGCCTCGGCAGTGCAGCCCGGAGCCGGCCCCTGGCACCGTGGGCCCCCCCACCCTTCCCCTCTGAGAGCTGGAGCTCCCCCCGTGACCCCTGCCCATCACCCCCAGGCCATGCAGCTGCTCCTGTGTGACTTGCTCCTTGTGGCGCGCACTAGCCTGTGGCGGAGGCAACAGCTGCCTGCACCAGCCCAGGCCTCACAGGGTGTGGGCAATGGAGCCCAGGCCTCTGCCCTTGAGCTGCGTGGTTTCCAGCGGGACCTGAGTGGTCTGAGGCGTTTGGCGCATAGCTTCCGGCCTGCCATGCGAAGGGTGAGTGTCCACAGGCCCATCACCTCAGTGGGGACATGAGGCAGCTGGTGCCAGGAGAGAGTGGGGGCCTGGCCTGAGCCCCTGCTCTCCTGGCCCCCTCTTGCTTAGGTGTTCCTACATGAGGCCACGGCCCGGCTGATGGCAGGGGCCAGCCCCACACGGACACACCAGCTGCTGGACCGCAGTCTGAGGAGGAGGGCAGGCCCCTGCAGCAAAGGAGGTGAGAGAGGCGGAGGCCCTTGTAGGGGTATGTGTGGGCGCTTTCCTAGCCTTGGTGGGAAGGGCCCAGACGGGGTGTGCTGGATGCTGAGGGCCACTGTGTAACAGAGACTGGGGACCTCGTGGTGGTTATCTACCTGAGAAATCCAATGAGGTGACTGTATTTTGTGGAATACGTGACTATGCAAGTGTGTCTCTGAGTGTGTTCCGTGCCCGGCCCTGGAAAGGGTCTGAGTCTTCGCAGGTGTTGCTAAGACTGAGGTGGGGAGGGCAAGGACAGGGCCTCTGGTGGGCTCTGCAGCCCACCGGGCGTGGCTGGGCCTTAAGCCTGGTCCCCACGTGGCCCCGCCCCCTGACACAGCACGTGTGTGCGCAGGTGCGGGGGTGGAGCTGGAGCCCCGACCCACGAGGCGGGAGCATGCCGAGGCTCTGCTGCTGGCCTCCTGCTACCTGCCACCCTGTTTCCTGTCGTCTCCGGGGCAGCGCATGGGCATGCTGGCCGAGGCAGAGCGCATGCTCGAGAAGCTAGGCGATCGCCGGCTGCTGCACGACTGCCAGCAGATGCTCATGCGCCTTGGCGGCGGGACCACTGTCACCTCCAGCTAGATCCCTGCCGGCTGCCCGGGCGCCAGCGTCCCTGTCTTGAGCTGCCTCGGTGCCCTTTGGCTGTGTCCTGGGCCGGAGCCTCGACGGCCAAAGGCAGCGCCGGAGACCCCGGTGTGCACCCATGGACTACATTGTTTCGGCCGGCGGAGGGTGGCGGGAGAATGGGAGACCCTGGAGGGCTTTTGCCTCTTGCCCTGGGAGGTCAGAAGGGGTGCGACCCCGCCGCCACTGCCTGCTCCCCATCGGGGCGAGCGGCGGCCAGTGTGGTGCTGACCTCTGGTGGCCGATCGGGGGACTGCAGGGGCCGGTCCGGTCGGTGTCACCTCTTTGCTCTAAAGGCACGCAGTGGCTTTTCCTTCTCCCGTCTAAAGGCAAGACCGGTACATGTCATTCAGCTGAGGGGGGCTGATTTGGCTTTCCCGGACAGCAAGGGGGCCCTGCTCCCAGGCGCCTCTTTCCCTTCTGGAGAGATCTGTACATAGTGTAGATCAGGGCGCGCCAGTCTCCTTGTCTCTGAGGCTTACGTGTTACTGTGCCTTTTGCAAACTTTATTTTCATAGGTTGAGTTTTGTACAGAGAATAAAAAAAATATTTATAATCTGGATTTTGTTCCTTTGGGGAGGAGGGTGTGTGCTTTGCTGATATACTTGCCAACCAGAAGGGGTCCTTTGGGCCTTCCCGCAGCACCCTGGTTGACTTCCCACATCCACCCGTCATAAGGGATTAGATTCCCCCTTCTGATGTTATGGGATGTCTGCAGGGTATGACCTTAAGCTGACCTGGATTCCACTGATGTGTGGGCCATGTTTTCGGGCCCCTAATCCTTAGGTTCATTATGGTCTCACCTGCTCCCTCACCTCCCAGCTTCTACCCTCACCAGCTAGTTCCCAGGGTGACATGGAGGACAACTCAGTGTCGTTAAGGATGTTGACAAGAGGAGCTACAGCCTGATAGCCCTGTATGTGTGGGGTGTGACTCTCACCTTTCCCACCTTGTTCCTGGTCATCTGTCTCACACCTGAGGAAGCCTACCCTCATCAGCATCTGAGGCTGCATGGGGGAGGGGGGTCGATTTTGCAGCAGGGGCTTGTTTCCTGTTCCTGCAGAAACTGCCAGAACCCCTAACTCCCCATTTGTGCCTCCTGAGCTTTCCCCTTTCTTTCTACCCCCCACCTAAAGACTGGTCCCTCTCCCAGCGGAATCTGGTCAGAATCCATGGGCTGCAGACTTCCAAAACAATTGTTGTATCTTTATTGACTTTTTTTTTCTGAATGCAATGACTGTTTTTTACTCTTAAGGAAAATAAACATCTTTTAGAAACAGCTCGATACACACAATCTTCAGTGTGAAGCAATATACTAATAAGAACACTAGTCGTCTTAACATTTACAGTCTTCATATATATTATATATATGTATATGTATACATATATATACACTATATAACGAGGCCAGATATAATACACACGTTTACCATTTTACAGTCATATGTACAGGAAGTTGCTAGGGTGCCCCCGTTTCGGGGCTGCCTCAGGCCTATCGAAGCATGGACAGAGCTGAGGACAAGGACAGACAGGAGGACATACTGGCAGGGACTGGCCTGGGCCGGTGGTGGCTTAGTGGGGAACGGGGGTGGGGGGCAATCACTGAGACCCCCTTCCCGGCAAGGACCCTGTGCTGAGGGGCGCAAGACGCACGGCGGCGACACACAGGAGAAGCGAGCATGTTCCCAACATATATACATTCTATGTAACATATAGAGGGGTACACAGGTTTGTACACGAATCTAGCGCTGTCTCTGCTCCCGTGCCGAGTGGGCGCTGCGGTCCCTGGAGACAGGTGGTCGTGCAGAGAGAGGGACGATCATGCGCCCGCCACCCACCTGAGGTGCACACTAGAGACTCATTTCCTTTTGCGCTCGCAGGCTGGGCTCCAGGGGTGGGGTGGATTGGAAAAAGGGCAAACAGAAGCCAAAGGAGTGCCCCAGTCCCACCTATACCCGGAGAGCTCATGTCCCCTGAGCATGGATCCCAGATTCCCCTGGCTCTGACCAAGCCGCACGGTTTTGGCAAATGCTGGGTGGGAAGGGCACTGGGGCGCGCGTTCTGAATGGTTTATTCCAAATCCTCCGGCCGCTCCCCTCTCCGGCCTAGCCCCCACTAGAAAGGCTTCAACTCCACCTCCCTATGCCGCCCGCCCCCCACCCCCGCCTAGTTAAGGAGCCAGGAGCCGCCCCCTGTCACCTCCAGAGCCCTTTGGACCCCCATCTCCAAGCCACCCAGCTGCATACCACGACCGACTGAGGTGGCCGCAGCACCCACGGGTAATGTGTGCCACGTCGTCTTGGAACTTCCAGTGGAGAAGCGCGTCCCCAGGCTAAATGCGCCTCCCATCCCCGCGGAACCTGTGAGCCCCAAGGCGTCTGACTGCTCCACAGGGATCCTCTTTCCCAAGCCAGGCCCGGGGTCGGGGGAGCGACGGCAGGAACGCCCTGTGTCGTCCGGTTTCGGGAGCAGGCGGCTCCGGAACATGTTTTCTTCCTAACCCGGGACCGCACGTTTCAGCTCTAGGCAGCCAGATCCAAGATCCGGGGTCCGGATCAAGGATCGGCTCTAGGCCCGCTCTGGGAGCGTCTCAAAAGGCCAGGGGGCTGCACAGGCGGCCCCTCTCTTTCGGCGGCGAGCGGGCAGGCAGGTTCCGGCGGCTTCTCCAGCCGTTGGGGTGGGTTACAATGGCAGCCTCTGAAGGAGAAGAGTACACGCCCGAATGTCCGTAATTGACAGTGGTGGACCTGTGCAAGGGGTTAATTCCTCCTCCGAGACCCGCCCGCCAAGGCCCCGCCCACACGAGGCTCCCCACCTACCCCAGCGCTACGGGAGCAGGGCTGGTCTCAGCTGGAGGCAGCTGGCCCCAGGCCAGGCTTTTCCTTTCTTCTAGCCCCCACCCTGTCCTCTGTATCCACGGTCCCGTGCCCCTACCCTGCCCTCCGTCTCCTACGTGGGATGTCCCCCTCCCTCAGGACCTGTCAGGTTTAAGTGGTCTTTATCACCAGCCGACCAGCCCAGACGCCCGCTGATTAATCGCGAATTAAGGCTCCAGCGGTGGTGGCGGCAGCAGGCAGGTGGGGGCTGGCGCTCCTGGGGGGATGAGGAGGAGGGCTCCTTCTGTCCCGGGACTGGGCCTTGCTGGGGGTCCGCAGGGCAGCAAGTGGGGAGGGGCCCCTCTCTAGCCTAGACCTCTTCCAAAGAAGGCCTGTGGTCACCTACCTTATGTTTGGGGCATTTCAAAGAAAAGTTCTCTTCGATGAATATGCAACCTGTGGACCAAAGAGAAGTTTGGGTGGTTAGGAGAGCTGCTGGTGTCTCATCAATGGGCCAGGAGGGAAGGGGGCCCTACTGCCCTTGAGGCTGCAAGGGGTTCTTTGCAAAGAGGAAGTCAGGCTCTGCTTGAGCTCCTCCACAATCCAAACTCTATTGCAGTTGCTCTGGCCCTTTGCCTCCATATGCAGTCCAGCCCTGCCGGTAGGTCCCTTCTTTTCTCTCTCCCACCTCCTCGCCTGGAGCTCCCTGTCACTGGAGAGACCTCCCCTGACTCCCTAGCTATAGCAGACCTCACTCCCCAGTCTCTCTCCCCCTCTCCCTGCTGCACTATGCCTGCCCACACTCGTCACTGCCTCCTAGGATCTATGTATGATTACTTGCCCAGGGTCTCTGCCCCACTGGAAGGCAAGCTCTGAGCACCAGCTCTGCCTTCCTCCCTGGATAAGTGGCCAGCCCCTAGAAGCCTTGACACCCAGTGAATGCATACTGATGGACTGGGCAGTGCAGTTACGGGTCTGGATTTGAGTGTCTTGGTCTCCACATCTGTAACATGGGCACTATGCCATCTCCTGTGTCCATTGTGGGGACCGATGAGGAGAGTGTATGTAAGCCACAGCCAGTGTGTGGACTTGTTCCTGTGAGGCCCAGAGTGGAGCAGGCCTGAGTGTGGGGGCGGGGGCAGGAGAAGCAAGCCCAGGTCTCTGGTCTGAGCACATGCCAGCAGGTATCCAAGTGCCCAGGGCACTGTCCACTGGGGAAGCAGAGAGGGTTGCTGAGCATGGCTAGTCCTTAACGCCCACCTCGGCACAGGGGTGCACTGATGTCTCAGGGGGTCCCTACTCCCCTGCCTGCTGCCACCTAGGGAGACCCTGGCTTTCCCCCCTGGGATTCCCACCTACTACCTCCTGGTGAGCCTGTGCTAGGCTCATTCCTCTCCCTCCCAATGCCTCACCTGCTGTTGTTCTGAACAAACACTAAACTCACAAATAGCCAGAGGCTCAAGCTGGCTAGAGATTCCTCATGTCAGCTGTGACCACAAGTGGTGTCTCTGGGCTCCAGGCAGTAACTCTGTGCTGTGGCACCATGACAGCGTGGTGGCTAGTAGGCAGGGTGGGGAGGCGGGCTCAAGTCTGTAGCCTTGAGAGCAGGCCTGGGAAGGCTCCAGGCCTCTCTGAGGCTGCCTCCCCTTTTCCCCCTAGAAGCTGGGGGACCTCAGACCTGAAGTGCATCAGCAGTTTTTCCCCTTCCCTGAGGTCAGGCAAGACAGACATGGTTCTGGGACTGAATTCACTTTCCAAAGAGCACTGGGCTAAAACCCCAGATTTGCCCCACAGCACACACACTCACACTCACATACACACCATCCTGCTACAGGTCCCAAGCCAGTTCTTAACCATCGCACGACTCGGCCGGCCCCTGCTACAGGTCCTATAGTCAAGAACTTGAGTTGCCAGAAGCAAAGGGTAGGAGATTGCCACTTCAAAGGCAGCTTGCTCAGCAATCTCCCAGAGCCCACAATGGACGTGGGAGGGAAGCCACTGGGAGGAGCCGGGTTATCAGCTCCTGACAGCTCTCTCAGTGTCTGCACCTGGGGAACCTGGGACCTAGCTGATCAGGTGGTCTTGCAGCCTGAATGTGGAAAGATTCAGACAGGAAGCCGCAGTGTGCTGGCCTCTGCAGCCCTTTGGGGTCCCTGCTTAGCTCCAATGTGGTGCTTCTTAACAGAATTAAATGGGGGGGGGGCAGGGTTATTGTGCCAGGACAGTGGGGAAGGGCAGAGGCAGGCAGGCCTGGTGCCCTGCGATCTGAGAGCCTGACCCAGACATGTGGCAAGTCCCATGAACCCCCACTTGGCAGACCCAGGGGTTAGGTAGGTGTCAGGTACTAACAAAGCTGGGACTCAATGCCTGCTCAGCTCACTCCCTCCATTCCCGCTCACTCTCCACCACTACTGCCTGACCAGAGCAGCAAGACCAGCCCTCCCTGCTGCCTGAGGCCCTGGCCTCCCTTCACCTTCCAGCTACCAGGCGCACTTATTTTCCCACTGTTTCTGGCAGCTGCTCCTCAGGTGCCCAGGGCTCCAATCCTCTTCTTCTGCCAGCTGTTAAATGGTGGTGCCCACTCCCCCCATGCAGTCCTCTCTGGGGCTCTGACGACCCTTTGGGCTGGGCAAATTTCTACCCTGAGCCCGACTGGGACAGCTCCCCTTGTACGTCTGCAGAAGTCTCAAATGCAACCTGCCCGCAGGGAAGCTGCCACGTGTGATGGACAGATTGCCAAAACAGCCCCAAGCCCTCTCCTCTACTGTCTTCAGCAGTGGGGCCCTGCAGCTCCTCCCATTCAGGGGAGGTGGCATGCATTCCCCACCCTGTGAACCTGGGCTGGACATGGAACTTGCTTTGGCCAGCAGAATGCAGTGACAGGAACTGTGTGGTCCCAAACCAAGGCCTGCTGGAGGATGAGAGCCCACATGGAGCAGAGAGGAGCTGGCCCAGCTGGGGCTTGAGGTCATCCTGCCTCGGCTGACCCAACCACCGACCACAGCCACCTGAAAGAGCTCATCGGACAATATGCCAGCTGACCTGTGCCCACATGAGAAATAATGAAGGGCTGGTGGTTAAGGAACAAAGTTGGGCCTGGGAGGGCCAGTAGCTCAGCAGCAGCAGCTATACGATGAGGTGTGATTAAACAAAATGGTGAATGTTTAAATAAAAAAACTTATTACAGTTAAAGACACATTGCCATTAATCCCCCTAAAAAAACTCCCCCTCGCTTCAAATACACTTATCCCATCATTTTTGCCACTTTCTGAAGCAGTTCTGGAAGTCCTCTTTCCTGAGTGTCTTTAGTTGCACTGTCGTGGCTGCCTCGAGGTCCTGAATCATTTTGACTTTGGGAGCGAGCCAGAAGTCAGAAGGTGCCAGTTCCGTGAATAAAGTGGAAGAGGACACATTTTAATGTTTTTATTTGACAGAAATTGTCGCACCAGAACAATGTGTGACACGGAGCATTGTTATGATGGAGGTAATTTATGGCACACTTTAAAACACACCTTCTCTCAACCGTAGCCCACACCCGACTGACTGCACCAAACAAGTTGAAACTTGTCACACACATTGTTACTAAGGTTTGCTGCGCCACTTCGTGTATTGAAGATCCCTGTCTTTGGCACACTTGGCAGCAGCTTTCACTGTATTTTGTGATCATAATAGAAAGGTTCCGTGTCACACATGGCTTCTGATGCGGCAATTTCTGCCAAATAAAAACATTACAGTGTGTCCTCATTCACCTTATTCAGCAGATCTGGCACCATGCGACTTCTGGCTCTTCCCCAAAGTCAAAATGACCATGAAAGGTAAACGTTTTGAATATTGGGTTGTCGGAAAAGTCATGACGTATTTTTTCTGTTTTTCGTTGCAGAAATGTGTCATGACTTTTCCGACAACCCAATAGATGCAGGACATCAAGGCAGCCACAACAGCGCAACTAAAGACACTCACAAAAGAGGACTTCCAGAACTGCTTCAGAAAGTGGCAAGAGCGATGGGATAAGTGTGTTCTATGTGAGGGGGAGTATTTTGAGGGGGATTAATGGCAATGTGTCTTCAATAAGATTTTTTTAGTTTAAACATTCACCATATTGTTTGCTCACACCTTGTACACTATCAGCACCAATCCTCAGACCTGCCTTTACAAGGACATCAGGCTGATTACCGCCTTTCCCTCACCCTTCACACCAAGGCCTGTGCGTTCTGTGCCAATGGAGTCTCTGGGACACAGACTCTACCTGCACCCGGCAACCCTCCTCTCCTGCCAGTGTCCACCAGCTCTTTCTCACATACAGCTCTGATCGTGTCAGTGTCTCATCTTCCCAGCCTCCAGGCCTCCTTCCTGTCACAATCCCCAGGATCTACAGAGATCCCTTTTATATTGGACTCTTTTTAAGACTTCATTTGAAACAAAAGTTCTGTTGCTCTAAGCCTGGTAGATACATCCTACCATTAACCAGCTGCTGCCCACCTCCCCTGACCTTTGCAGATCTGGCTCAAATGTTGCCTCCTCCTGGAAGTCCTCCTGGATTCCCTTCTTGTCTGGTCCCCATAACTTTGGGCAAGGATCATGGTTTTCCTGTCGGCCCCAGTCAAATGTGAGTCCCTCAAGGGACTAGAGTACTGGGGTGGGAGAGAGCATGGGATATGGAGCAAGACAGACAATGAGTCACGCCCTGGTTCTGTCCACGCTGTGCTGTGTGGCCACGGGTAAGGCAGCCTGCCTGTCATAAAGATGCACCTGGAGATACTGCAGGGGCCTGATATAGGACCTGGCGCTACATGAATCACTGTAGAAGGGATGCAACTTGTGGTAGCTATTACTGGGAGTAAGGCCATAGTCTGGATGAGTGGCAGAGTTAATGTTAAAATATGGTTCATGCTGCGCAGAGTGGGAGGGTGGAGCCAGTGAGAAGGCCAAGTCTCTATTCCCGACAGCCCCTCCCTGCAGGATGCAAGCGCCTTAGCCCTTGCCAAGGAACTGTCATCATTCTGAGTGTCCACCTGGGGGTGGCTTGGTTGAGGCTGATGCTGGCCTGAAGCCAAGAGGGGCCAGCAGAGCCCAGGGAGTGGCCTCTGCCCAGAGCAGAGCCAGCAGGCATTCAGGTGGAGAGGAGGGACAGTTGGTCCCCAGGCGGTGGGAGGGTCTTCCATTAGGCAGGGTCATGATAACTTCACCAGCTTCCAGGCCAGAGGGAGGATCAGGGGAGCTGGGATAGGGGGGACAGAAGTCACGGGGGCTGGACCCCAAATAGGACAAAGGCTGCACCTCATGGGTAGTGTTCATTATTGCACTCCATGCTCCAAACAGCTCAAGAAAGAAGAGATATTTAATCTCCATTTTTATAGATGGGGACACTGTGTGCAGCTCTCTGGACTTGCCAAGTCCACATATTAAGAAGGCCACTGGGGTCTGAATCTAGGCCCAAGCTGCCTTGAAGCCCCCCTAAAATATGGTCCTCATAATGACTAAAATTCTACCATTAACAATATCTTTCCTTGGATGAAATAAGGTATGTCTCTGAGCCTTGGTTAAAACCTTTTATAGCTATTCCCTGCAGCCAGTAGGAGATGAATTGGCCTCAGTCTGTTTTGAACCTCATCTCCTCCCATCTCATTTGGTTCTTGCTGTTGAAGTATATCCTTTCCCTTTTTCTCTCCCCAATTCAGTCTTCAGAGACCCAGCCTCAGTACCCCCTCCTCTCAGAGACCTGAAATCCTCCCCAGCCCTTGGCAATGATAGCTTTTCAAACAGCTCTCCATCTTGTAATCTGTGCCTCTGGGCATTCCTCAAGCGGGTGGTGGGGACTGATTTATCTCCATGTCCCTAGCATTGCCCAGCATAGGTCCTGGTAAAGAGAGAGATAAAGAATTGCTAGGGCTGGGGCCTGCCGAGTGGTGAGTTGGGTAAGTTAGCTTGGGACGCCAGCTCTGAGCAGCAGGGCCCGGTTCGGATCCCACATGAGGGCCAGTGATGCTGCGCCCTCTACAGCTAAGATGGTGAACAACAGCTCGACCTGGAGCTGGGCTGCCGTGAGTCGCTGGCGACAGCATAGGTTGCAGTGAAGCTGCAGTGGGATGCCGTGAGCTACCATGTGTGTCTGGCAGCTGGCGTGAGCTGCCAAGAGCCGGCGTGAGTGGCCGTCCACCGATCTGCCTCACCCATGAAGAGCGCAATGATAACACCAACATAGCCCAGTGAAGCGATGTCCTCCACAACTAGACTGAAGAACAAAAGGACAGCAACTTCTCTGTTCCCCTTCCCCAGTTTCCCAACGCTGTTCTCCTCCCCCAGTTCCCCAATAAAATCTTTTAAAAAAAAGTATTGGTAGGACTGGAGAGAAGCAGAGGGCTCAAATGGGGCTGGGTTCGAGGAGCTGGGCCCAGGGATCCCCTGAAGGGCTTTCGTGTTCCCTTGGGCTGGCTCTTACCCGAATCGCTGGCACACGGGTAATGGTAGGTGTGGACACATCCCTTATGGCAGCACCCAATGGTGGCCCCGGCTTCTTGGCAGCTGGAACAAGTCTGGTAAGGAGAGAGGGAAGACAGGTAAGTCTGCCACTGAGGGGCCAGGCAGGTGGGCTTTAGCACCCCACCACGGCCCCTGCCTCCTTCCCATGAAATGGTCCTTAAAAATCAGTTGGAGGGGCAACTAGTTAGCTCAGGTAGAGCGCAGGTTCATAACATCAAGGTTGCTGGTTTGATTCCCACAAGGGCCAAGGAGCTGCGCCCTCCACAACTAGATTGAAGACAACTACTTGACTTGGAGCTGATGGGTCCTGGAAAAACACACCGTTCCCCAATAAACTTCTTAAAAAGTTGGAAAGAGGCTCAGAATGTGGTGCAAATGCCCACCGGGTTGATTCTGTGGCAGCCCCGGGGCTGCTGCCTTGATGGAGATCCTCTTGACGGGGGGATGACTACTGATAATGTGACTTGGGTTCACACAGACCCGGGTTCAAATCCTGGCTCTGCATTGCATGACCTCAGCAGTGCCACTCAAACTCTCTGCCTCAGCTGCACAAGGGGATGGTGCCTCCCTTACCGGAGGCTCGTGACTATTACAATGAGAGATTTCGTGCATCCAGGGGATGACAAGAACTCCTGGGACCCATCACCATTATAGCCGTGGCTACGAGCCGGTGTTGGTGGTGCTTCTGTATGTACAGCATGTCCCCCCATCCACTGATTCCTCCCAATAGCCCTCAAGGTAGGTAACTTTCATGAAGTCCATTTCACAGATGGTGGAACTGAGGCTCCCACTCCAGGCGAGAGTGAAGGCAGTAAGCAGTAAGTGAAGGCAGAAAAGGTTTCCTACCCTTTCCAGCAGAACAATCACTGAGCCCAGAACCTGACGGGCCACCCAAGGACCGGCCAGCAAGGAGAAGACACAGCCAATCCTGAGATGCTGAGTGAATGTAAATCTTATGCCATCCAGCATGGTGGCCAGCCCACTCTCGGTCTCGAAAATGTGGTCTACTGAGCTTGGGGGCTGCCCCATGCCTGCCCTAGCTGCCTGGAGGGGGAAGTGGCCAGGACAGGATGACAAGGCCCTTGGAAGAGTGAAGCACAACCAGAGGCCTGAAGAGGGACAGGTTGGGCCTCAAATCACGCACTCAACCACAGCCCTCACTGTAGGGGTAGGGGCGTGAGGTGCAGGAGGGAAGTAAAGAGGGTAGCAGGCCCATGCCCAAATGCTAAGCCACTAACAACTAACAACAGCTTATGATATGCCAGGCATGCTTAAAAGCCACCTCCTCATAACCTTCTGCCGTTGGTATTATCGTTATTTTACCCAGGTTTCCAATGAGAGCTCAGCGAGGCTGAGTAACTCGCCTGAGGACAAACAGCTCCTGAGTATCCGGGTTGGGCTGAGTCTAGCAGCCCAGCTGCAGCCCAGGCTGGCAACGACTACCCCATACTGCTCAGAGCAGGGGTGGGCTCCCAGGCCCAGGACTGAGGAAGACCCCACCCCAGCAGCTGGGACAGGCCGGTGATGAGGAAGCCTTCTCCTACCTTTCCTAGGCCTCGCCTGAGGAATGCCTGGGAATGGTCCCTCTGTCACCAAGCTGAGAGTGGGGAGGTGCAGGGTGAGGGGCTGGGGTATATTCCGGAACATTAGGTTTTCACACAATGCCTCTGGGCAGGCAGTTGCCTTTCAGTCAGGGCTGAGACCCACTATGGCTCTGGAGCCCAATGTCCCCCCAGTTCCTGGCCCAAAGAGGGGAGAGGAAGGAGTAGAGGCCCTACATCAGGCCCAAGTCCCACCCATAAGTGGCCTTCAGTTATTCGGATGGTTAAAGGGTAACAGCCAGGGGGACTTCCCTGCCTGATGGCTCACTTGCACTGAGGTCCCTTCACAACCCTTGCGGCAGATGTTTTATTTTATTTATTTATTTAGCTGAGCCATCCTGCCACCTGTTGGCAGCTCAGCTTGGGCCGGACTTGAACCGCTGTTGCTCAGAGCTCAAACCTTTGAGCGAGCTCTTAACCAACTGAGCCACTCGGCCGGCCCATTCGGCAGATGTTTTAGATGTGAAGAAATGGAGGTACAGAGAGACGCCTCAGGCCCTTCTGACCCGACCTCGTGCTCTGACCAAGAGGGCATATGGCCTGTGAACCTTCCACAGGATCCCAGGCTAGTGGAGGGGCCCAAACTGGGGCCTCAGCAGATGCTACCGGCCCAGTATTGCCGCCATAGCCAAATACCCGCATCCTTAGCATTCATGGCCAGTCTCATTGGGAGAGGAGAGGGGGTCCACAGTAGTTCTGGGTGAGGGCTCAGCTCTGGGCAGACTGGGAAACTGAGGTCCCAGGAGGGGACATATATGGAAAAGGGGTGTCCCTGGGGGTCTGCAGTTCTGTTCCTCCAGAGAGCAGAAGTGAGGCTAAAGGGCCCACAGGCCTGTTGGGGTGGGGGCTGGGAACTTGGCTGCACCTGGGGAAGATCATCTGGATGGCCCCCAAATGCTGCTAATGGGGTTTGGCATTCCGAAGCTCACAGAGGTCAGTGACTTGCCTGGGGTCACAGAACCCACCCTTAGCAGAGCTGGGGTTTGACCTGAGGTCTGCATGACTCCAAGGGAGTGTGCTGCCTCAGAGCTGCTGAGGTAGGAGGGGCCTTGGTAGGGATGGACAGCTCTAGGAGGCCTGGGCTGGTGGAGGGAAGGGGGCCAAATGGTGCCTGGGAAGCCCGGGCCCTCCCCATTTCTCCAGAGTGCTCTGTGGACATGGACTGCTCTTCCAATGGCTGCTTTAACCAGCCCATCTGAGGCTCACGCTCTGGCTGCCAGCACCCCTGGGTAGGGCCCAGGATCATCTATCTGCCTGGCAGGGAGGCCTTTCAGATTGCGCCTGAGCTACCTCAAGTGAAGCAGGGAGTCGCCATTGGAGGGGTATGTGCGTCAGGGGAGGGGGGCTCGCTGAGAGCCAGGTAAGCACAGAGCCAAGGACAGAGTGTGGTAGCTTTCAGGAGCCAGGCTGTGAACAGCGGGAGAGAGGGTGGGCAGCCGGCTGGGTTTGGGGATCTGAGAATTAGTTATTTTTCGATGATGGGAGAGACTTGAGCCTCTTGAATTTCAGGGTGGCTGGGAAGGAGCTGGTGAGCGGAGAGAAAAACAGATAGTAGGAAGGAGGAAAATAATTGAGAAGGGAAGAGGGGAGAGCACCAGAGCCTGTAGGCTGCTGTCTGAAGGCTGCAGGGCTGGAGGGGGCTCAGGGAAGTGGTAGGCGTCCCGTGGGGGCGGCGTTTCCTCAGTCAGGCTGGAGGTCAGTGTGCGGGAGGTCTGGGCATGAAGAGGTGTCTAAGTGTTCCTGGGTAGTGGGAGGTCAGTTGCGGGGAATCATAGGGAAGCATGGGCAGCACCAATGGCTGCAGCCATCCAGCTGCAGTGGCCCCACAGCAGACAGTTGGATCAGGTGGGTCAGAGTGGCTGGGAGTGAAGTCGGGGGATGGTAGAAGCAAATGAGCAGGTATGCAGGCAGTGGATGGGGGACAGCCATGCGGAGGTGGGGCTGAGCAGGTGAGGGCGAGGGTCCCCATAGCTGGGGCTGGGGCAGGCTGCAGTGC
>NW_017731614.1:1441583-1467189 GCF_001890085.2 Hipposideros armiger | reverse complement strand
GGGGGGTGTAGGGGGAAGTCCAGAGCACAAGCCTCAGGGGAGAGCGCTGACCCCTACTGCCATGTCCCAGGCATCTTCTGCTGACTACTGCCATTTGGGGCTCCAAATGACCTCCTGGCTGCTTGCTTACTCTCATACTCTCTGCACCCCTCAGAAGGGAGTGTGAGCCCCATGGTAACCCAAGTGGTAGTAACACTGGATGGTATCGTGGCCTCTGCCGCTGTCACTCGTTCTGGCCCGGGAATGTCAACAGCACTCAGGTGGGCCAGGCATGGCTTAAATAACTTTCATGGGCAATGGCTCATTTAATCCTCACAGCCCCTCTGTGCTGTGAACTAATATGTTTACTTCAGAGATGAGGAAACGGAGGCACAGAGAGGTTAAGTGCCATGCCCAGAGTCACACAGTGAGCGAGGGGCCAGTGCTGGGAGGTGAATCAAAAAACCAGCCCAAGTTCCTGCTCACAGACTTCAGTGACAGGAGCCCCTGAAGGGACACTGTAGGACCATTTGTGAGAGGTTCCTGGACCACCTTGCCCAACGAGGATGTCCTGCAGATGGGACATGTTCCATCCTTGTACTGTTTGAGGGGCTTGTCCCGTCAGTCCCCAGTTCCAACCCAAAGGTACCTGGGCTAGGGCAGCCTGCTTTTGCGGGTCACTCTGACATTCGATTCTGGGAGGCCCCTTGTCTTCTGGGGTCTCGGGATCAGCATCTCTGCTGATTACACGAGCAGGTGGGGTTAGGTGAACCCTGGAGCTGGAAGATGTCAGGTTGAGTATGGTGGGCACGGCCAGGGGCCACAGTGGGAAGTCTGGGACAGGGCTGAGTGAATGTGTCCTGTTCAGCCTGGGGTGTGCCTCAACTCCACCCAAACTCCCCAGATATTAATGTCACTGTGGGTATGTTTAGCTCAAACCATAGTGCTGGAGAGATGAGGGGGCTCCCCGATTGCCTGCCTGCCTGGCCTGTGAAACCTGAGCTTCCCACCCCAGCTGGGCGGGCCTCTTACCATGTCCACAGCCATCTTCATGGCCTCCTGTAGCCCAAAGAGCTTCCCGGCCACCAGGTAGACCCCGCCCGTCCACACAGCACAGGCCTCGTGCACCCAGTGCTCCTGGGTGTCCCCACCAGGCTCTGCCGGTGCCTCCTTGTTGCACTCGTGCTTGCGGCTCTTGTCGGCTGGGGCTACCTCCTCACCACCGTCCCCCTGGCCGTCACAGCAGTAGCAACTCTGCAGCCGCCGTGACAGGCCCCGGGCACTGGTGCGCAGTGAACCCTGCTTGGCCGGGTCAGCTGGGCCGTCAGGCTTGGGGAGTTTTCCGACAGCAACGGCAGCTGTGCACTCAAGGCCTTTGAATGTTCTCTCCAGGGGCAGGGAGGCCTCTTCGCAGGCGCCCTCTGGCCGCACCTTCTCCTTGAGTTTTGGCTTCTTTTTGGGGAGGCAGTGTTCGGGGTAGTAGGGCCCACAGAGGTCCCCGAGGTCCTTGAAGTTGGCTGGGTTTTGGCAGAGGCAGCAAACAAGGCAAGAGGTACTTAGGGCCTTGGAAACCACGGGCCCCAGGTGCATGGTGGTGGAGAGGGGCAGGGAGGGGCGCGGCTGCAGGACAGAGCCTCCAGAGAGAGTGGCCAGGGGGGGCCCGGCCGCATCCAAGGAGGACGAGGATGAGGAAGAGGAGGCAGAGGACGAAGGTTTCCGGTGGGGCTTGGGTTCCTCCCCAGGAGAGTTGACAACAGTGCAGACAGTGGTGAACGCGTCTCGCTTCTCAACCCGCACGAAGGGCGAGAAGGCTGGGGAACGGCTGTCTGCCCGCAGCCGCTTGCACGAGGAAATGTACTTGAGGCGGATTTCAGGTTCTGCGGGATCCAGGGGCAGCAGCTGCTGCTGTCGCCGCCGCTTGGCACGGCCCTTACAGGGTGAGGAGGTGGTGTTCTTGGCCCGGCCCCGAGTGAGGCGCTTTCGCTTGGAATAGCTGCTGTAGTTGGTGTGGCCTGGCTGCTTCTGCGCCCTCATCTGGGGCTGGCAAGGCTGGCCCTCGGGGGGCTGGGAGGCCAGGCCCAGCTCCTCCATCTTTGGCTTCTTGCCTCCTCCACCAGAGCTGTCCTCACTGCCGCCTTGCGTGCCATTTGCCCTGTCTTGGGGAGTCAGGAGCAGAGCATGGCCTAGATGGGGCCGCTTCTCCAGGGGGCCTTTGGGGAGTCCCAGGGCTCCAGCCCTGCCTTTCCGGCTTCTCTTCTTCAGTGCCAGAGCGGTCCCCCCAGGCGGCAGGACCTCTGGGGACATGAAGGCCTCAGTTTTGAAACAGTCAGTCAAGGGCAGTTTCTTACTATTCACGAGTTTGCCTTTTAAGGATCTGTTGGCCGTATTTCTGCACAACGGGTCGGACCCCGAAGCTGCTGGGAGCTTCTGCCCAGTGCCCATGTTTAAGGGACCTTCTTCGGCCCCCATCGGGCTGCCCCCAGCACTCTTAAGCCCACGGTCCTTCTCAGAGAGGGACGGGCTAAGGGGGTTTCCAGGAGGGGTCCCTGGTGCCTTACAAGCGAACTTCTTCAGGCTGGGCGAGGTGATCTTCTGCACAATGGCCTCCAGCTTCAGACCTCGGCCTTTCCGGGGTGGTAGCACCTTGGTCTTCATGGCCCCCTGGAAGGCCGCCCTCGAGGCCAGCTTGAGGCAGGGGTCAGGAGTCTCTGGGGTCAGGGGCTTCTCGGTGGGCTCACTATTGCCCTTGCTGGGCTTGGCTTTCTTGGGAGAGGACATCCTCTTGAAGAGGGTGGGGGAGCCCTCGGGCCTCTCCTCCTTCATGTGCCCCCCACTGCCGCTGGCACTGCTGCTCCGTAAAACCAAATTCCGCTTCTTGGTGGGGACTGGTGCCATGAAGGCCGACTTCCTTTTGAGTGTGTGCAGGGGCCGATCAGAGAGCTTGCTGCCTGCACCGGGCTTGGGGACCCTTGCCCGCTGACTGGCCCTGCCCTCCTTCTGGGGGCTGCAGGAGACCTTGAACGTGGTGGGCAGATGGTTGTTGGCAAGGAGCTTCTTGGCAGTGCGGCAGTTGGGGACTCGGCTTTCTGAGGGCCGCCGCCGCTTGCAGTGGAAGACCTCCTGGGGTTTGGTGCGGGACCGAAGGATCATAGAGCGCTGGTCTCTGCCCGGGGTGCCAGGCGAGTCTGTCTCCTTCGTCTTGGAGCCAACGGGGCTGCTGTCAGAGGCCACGGGCAGGGCGGCTGGGTTACTGGGGCTAGATGCCGCTTTGGGGGAGGGCTTCCCCACCCGCTTGCCTGACTTGAAGGCGGCTCGCTGCTTGCCCCCCAGTTTGTCGGGGGGTGCAGGAGTGGTAGTCAGTCCTGGGGGTCCAGGTGTGCGGGGCTCGCTCAAAGCGGTGAAGGAGCGAGTGCACATCCTGGGGAGCCCTTCCGAGGCCCCCCGGCCTGGGGCCCCTGCCCCTTCCATCTGTCCCTGGGGGGGCCCTGTGCAGGATTCAGGGAGCAAGAGGTCTTTGGGCAGAGCCGGTGCCCTGCAAGGGGAGTCCTCGGCCTCAGGAAGCCCCCGGTGCACCCGCCGGCTTCGTAAACTTTTCCCACGTGGCACAGGCTCTTTCTTAGCAATGGGTGCCTCGGGCACAGCAGGCTTCTTGGGCTTCTGGGCCAAGGAGGCATCTGGGGTCAGGGTGGTGGGGTCCCCCGGAGCCAGTGCCCCATCAGGGCCTTCTTCCCCGGGCTTCATGTGGGACAGGGAAGACTCAAACCAGCTCTGGACCTTCGACTCAGCGCCCACGGTGGGGCCCAGAAAGATGACAGACTCCCCAGAGAGGTGGCATGGGGAGCCCCAGCCGGCCTTGGGGTCCAGCACCTCCTCCACCTCCTCCTTGGTGCACATCAGAGGGGCCTTCGGTGACAGCGGGTCCTGCATGCCAGGCCTCTGCTCAGGGCTGCCCAGGAGCTCGCACAGGGACGAGTACTCCTCCTCAGCCTCCAGGTCCCCTTTCCTGCTGGTGGGTGGCAGTAGCGGGAGGTCTCCAAAGTCGGAGGCGGAGCAGCAGTGCCGGCTGTCCTCTAGCCACCGGTCAGCCTTGCCCACCTCAGGGCACTGCAGCAGCCCGCCTTCCTCCTCCTTCACCCTGTCTGCCTCCTCCTGCTTGGAGTCCCGGGGCACAGTGGCCTTCTCCC
The DNA here is from genome assembly GCF_001890085.2 of Hipposideros armiger. Classification (NCBI taxonomy): domain Eukaryota; kingdom Metazoa; phylum Chordata; class Mammalia; order Chiroptera; family Hipposideridae; genus Hipposideros; species Hipposideros armiger. The sequence goes on along the minus strand of NW_017731614.1, from coordinate 1,463,026 downwards.
CAGGGGGCTCCTCCTCCTGGAAGCCCAGACAGGCTGGCGCCTCGTTGGTACTCTCCTTCCCAATGCTGTCTGAGGCCTTTCCACTCTGCTCCAGGCCCTTGGTGAGCTCGCTGGGGTGTAGCCCCCACCGGGGACAAGCATCTCCCAGGTTTTCCTCAGGCCAGGCAAAGGGGTTAGCACTGTCTGCTGAGCTGGCGGTGGTTGTGTCTGGGAAGCAGTCAAAAGCTGCTGCAGTGGGGTCCGAAGTGGCAGCCCCAAGGGTGGGCTTGGTGCCAAAGCAGAGGGGACCAGCTGTCTTCTTGGGATCAGGGGTGACGAAGCCCACAGAAGGGTCTTCAAACAGCCCTGGGCTGAAGTCCTTGGTGTTGCCGCCCTTGTCCAGCTGTAAGGCCTCGGGCAGGGCCTCTGGCTCCCCTGGCCGTGGCCACATGTTCTTGGCCACGGAGTCTAGGCAGGTGCTGTGGTTCTCCAGCGAGAAGGGCGGCTTGCTGGAATCCTTGGCCAGGCTGGGAGCCTCGGCCCAGGCCTTGTCAGCCTTCTCTCCGATGGCTTCCTGCAGTCCCAGGATCTCGGAGGCCAGGTCCTCCTGCGCCAGGGCACTGAGCAGCAGCCGCGGGCAGTCCCGCTCGCCCGCCACAAACTTGGAGAAGCTGTCAAGCGGCAGGCTGCTGTGCAGGCTCTGGAAGGAGTCATCAGACTTGGTGGACATGTCATCAGGAGAGGTCACAGAACAGGTGGACACAGACTCAGGCTTGGCCTTGGAGTTGCTGTTGACTCTGGCGGGGCTGCCGCGGGCCTGGTTGCAATACAGGAAGCTGCGCTCCAGTGGGTCCTCAGAGCCGCTCAGGTAGTCGGCCTCGGGCGGCTCGGCGTGGCTGGACTGCGGTGTGCTGCTCAGTGGCTCTGACAGTGGCGTGCCTGCCTGCTCGGCTGAGTAGCCACTGCCCTCGGGGCTGCAGTGCTGGCTTTTGTGATGCTCTGGGGTCCTGGATACCAGGTTCTTGACACCCTTCTTCTGTGGCACGGCAGCCTTGGAGAGGAGCAGCTGCTGGACTGTGTTGGAGATGTTCTCCACCTGCGAGGTCAGGGCTGTGAGGCTCTGCAGGCTGAGATCTGACAGCAGGTTCTCATGGAGCTTGTCCTTCTGCAGCGGCTTGCAGTTGCCAGTCTGGGTGTCCACAGAGCTGGTGGCGTCCGTTGGGGAGGGGTTGAGCAGGGGCATGAAGTGGCTGTGGTCGGCGATGCCTGCAGGGAAAGCCCCTGTGCTGAGTGGCTGCTGGTTGTATGGAAAGCTCTCCAGGTTTGGCATCAGGGGTGACGGGGTAGAGCTGTAGGAAGGTGAGCGGCCCACAGAGCGTGCAGGCGAGTGGCTGGAGCTAGGGCTGAAGGTCTGGTAGTACTGCTCCGGGGTCCTGACAGCTGAGTCTGGCTGGCAGTAGCTGGGACCTTGCTGCCCATAGTGTTGGTACTTGGCGAGGTTTTGGTAATGGAGGGTTTCCTGGGCATGGTGCCGGCTCTGAAGGGCTTGCTGCTGCTGCTTCTGCTGGTCATAGCTGAGGCGGCCCGACTGATAGGCATGAAGACTCTGGACTCGCTGGCCCGGGGCCAGGCTGGCGCTGGCACTCAGTGGCCTGTCGTGGGGCTGGGCAGACGGTGCTGTGCAACTCTTATAGGAGTGGGCTGCCTGCCCACCACCCTGGCTGGTAGAGGAGTAGGTGGAGGAGGTGGGGAAGGACTGAGACTGCTGGGGAAAGTGGCCGCCTTGGGGAAAGGGCAGAGGCGAGGCAATATCATTCTGCAGTTTCTGCCTCTGGAGCTTGGGGTAGGCCAAGGGCTGCTGGGGCTGCGGCAGCTGGGGCTGGACGTGCAGGGAGTGAGTCCGAAAGGGCAGTTGCGCACCCTGCTCCGGGTACTGCCTTCCTGGGGGCACTGCTGTCTTTTTCATCAAGTTCTCATCATATTTGCCCACCCCCCCTGACAGGGGCTGTGGCTGGGGGTGTGGCGGCTGAGGGGCCCCCCAGGATTGCAGGCTCTCCTCACCGGAGTATCGGCCTGGGTAAGGGCTGCTGTCCTGGACACCGTAGCCAGAGAATGCCGGCCGCCCCTGCAGGGCCTGCTGCGAGGGCAGGCCTTTGCTTCCGCGCCCAGTGCTGGCAGGCGTGCTGGCGCTGCCCTCGTAGCCTGCGTACGGCTGTGGGTTATAATAGTCCTTGGCCAGCAGCCTCTGCCGGTCACAGCTCAGCCCCGCCTGGCTTGGCTGCCTGTAATTCTCCAGGCGAGATGGCTCCTGTGAGGTCTGTTGGTAGTTCTGTTGTTTGCCATGGAAACCACACCTTTCTCGAAAAGACTGCATGACTCGGGGCTGGTTATCTGTGAAAACAGAAGGGGGAGAAGGAGCAAGCACAGGGAGGGGAGGGGAAGACAGGCATGGAAGGTGGGCAGAGAGAAAGAAGTTCAAATGGGCCATTTCCTTTCACCTCAGAAAGCCTGCCTCCCACCCCTCTCCCTGCCCTGCACTTTCCCTGAAGCTCTTAATAGTCCCCCTTTGCCTGAGCCTCCCCACCAGCTGTGCACATATTGACAACTTCTGTGTCAGGGAGGTGTGCTCTGTAATTCCTGCCGACATCGCCTGCAGCTGAGCCTTGCCAAGAATGGCTGCCTCGGAGAGAGAGAGAGAGGGCAGGAGGTGTAAGCCCGGTTGCACAGCGCCAGGTCGCCCTGAGCTGCCACTCCACCCTCCCCCTGGTCAGCTCCCCGCTCCCCGCCATCCCACCACTCCCAGCCCTTCCCTGACAGCTCAAAATCATTTAGCAGAGCAATTCCTCCTCCCCTGTCCCCTGGGGCCACTGGATCCTGTAATCTAGTCCCTGCTAGGTAGCATTCAAGCATGACCCAGTGACCCAGTAGGGGACAAGGAAGGGACAGAGGAAGGTTTGCCCCTGCCCCTGAGAAGCCTCTCCCAGGGCCCGCAGCGCAGGCAGATACGTGCACACACACCTCCTCTATTACTGCCATGCCATCTGGAATCTCTCTGTTCCTTCTAGCAGACGTCGTTGATTAGGGGCCTCTGAACCACTGTAGGCATAAAACATCCCCTTCTGACTCCCCGGAACGCAGGACGGTGGCACCTGCCTCCTGTTTTTGATATCATACATAGATGCGTAAACAGGTTACATGGCCACAGTGAGGGAGCGCATGCTAATGGGGCACAGAGTTGCAGTCCCCTCCTGTGTGCAGCAGCCCAGGCCCTCCTGGCTGGCCCCTGTGGCCTCCGCAAGGTCAGGACCAGGGCACACCAGGCTCAGAGCCCATCTGTTTATGATTTTAGGGGCTGGGGCTCCGACAGGGTCTAACCTACCCCAAAGCAGGATCCTGGATCAGGGAATGACCATGGGGTGGGGAGTGTGGGGCCCTTCAGGGCATAGCAACTGGATTTACAAAACAGGCAGGCTGTCAAAGTCCAGGCTATAGGTTCCCCCAACTGACTGGGGCAGGGTCACCTCAGAAGACCCTCCACGGAGAGGAGGGGCAAGAAATGCTCCAGGCTGGGGAACCAAGGGGGCTCAGGATTTACCCACAACCACACCAGCTGGGGTTGGAAGAATGTGGCTCAGCTTAGCCTGCACATCCCAGGCCCCCAGGAGGGCACAGGGGATTTTCTGGTTCCCATTTCCAATGGTGAAAGAGGAAAGGGTGGTCTGCCTCTGGCTACAAGATTCCAGGGATATAGGAGGAACCAGGATGGAATAAAGAGGCACAGAGAAGAGAGACATGCAGGTGTGAGAAGGGGAAAGAGACAGAATGATGTGGAGTGGAGGAGGGGAAGGACTGCCCCCAAGAGGTCCAGCTCACCCCTCTTCTTCACTAGAATCCCACCTAGATGCCTTCCTCAGTGTCAAAGGCCCACCAGGGAGGGGGATAGACGGGCTCCAGCTAGCTGAGCAAGGCAAGCCCAGGGCAGCCAGACAGCCCCCAGGAGCCCACCTCCCTGGCCCTCGGCAGGCAGCTGGCCCTGACTCAGGAATGGAGGTGCCACTGCTGCAGTGGGGACCAACATCTCCCAAGGCAGCTCCTGCCCACTGGGCATGTCAAAGCAAGCAGGCACCATGCCGACCATGGCCTTCCCTCCTGCCTCTCCCTGGATTTATCTCAGGTATCCCCAACAAGGAGAAAATTACCCGCCCTTCTGACCCACTTCAATCCCATCCCTGGCAGCTTGGATCAAACATTACAGGAGGTGCCTGCTGCTACATGCCAGCCCAGAGGAGCTGGAGACAGCTCTGGGCCCCCAGCCAGGTTGACAGCCCTGCGTCTCCTGACCCAACCTCCACAGAGAAGGCACAGAGAAGGGTGCAGGCCAGACCAATACGGGCCTGCCCTGGGGGGGGTGGCCCCATTCTACCCACAGCAGGCAGAGGCCACCCCCGTGCTCTGCACCACCCCCCTCCACCCCCAGTGTTGTGTTTATGAGCCTGGAATGCGCAAACCCAGGCCTGATCTGAAGGCTGCGCTAGCCTCGTATATCTGCACAAATTACATTTCAGCTTTTATTAGTCCCAGATCGCTCTCATTTCCTGCTGAGTGTCCTGTGGATATCATTAACATTTCCACAGCTTTTATTTTTTTCACATTCTCCAAAACGCATTACCCAGAAACATTATTTAAAAAGAGTGCTATGACCAGTGTCCGCCCCCCCTTTAATCAGTCCAGCTGCTGCGTCTTTTAATTTAGCCCGAGCTGTATTGCAGGCGGGTTTCCCAATACACATGAGCAGCTGGATGTGGTGAAAGCATCTATCTCTAAGAAAAGACAGTTCAATTAGAATACGAAAAGCCCAGCACCTGATGGAGAACGTAGGCAAAATGGCTCACCCCAACACCACCCTCCAACCCCAGGCGAGGGAGGAAGGGAGGGATGCAGGAACAAAGGCATGGCATCAAAGGCACCTCTTGGAGCCAACAAGGTCCTGCCAGCTCTGCCAGGAGAAAATGGGGTTCTGCGTCTTTAAGAGCTGCCTCAGGCCTGCCATGGGCTCTGTTGTTATTAATTATTATGATTACTTTTCAAGAACACTATGAAAGGACAAGGAGGAGGAAAGAGACAGGCAGATGGGGCTGGGCTGGGCAGCATCAACAGTGGGGGGGCAGAAAGAGGCACCCTTGGCAGAAAAATGGTAACCTTTGAACTTGGGAGAGGGAAGGAGGGGCAGAGGGGTGTAAACTGAGAGTTTGGCCTCTGTGGGTTCCGCTGTAGTGAGAAGGGGTGGGGGTCAGAGGAGAGCACCTCCTAACATCCTCAAGGGGCTCCTTCTGGTCCAGCCCAGCCTCCCCATCCCTGCTTCCCACCTGCCTCTTCTCCTGACACTTGGTCAAGGCCTTGATCTCAAGTTCTTGCCCAAGTGGGAAGGAGGGAGGGAGAGAGGAAGGAAATCTTGAGTGTCCTCTAAGCACTAGATGCATTGGCACTCCTTATGACAATTCCTGGAAGTTGGTCTTCCCATGCCAGGCTCAGGGAGGGAGACATGCACTGCAGGCTGGTTCAGGGTCCCAGCTCTTGCATCCAAGGCTCCAGGACTTCCCTTAGCACAGCTAAGGGTCTCTGCAGTGAACACACAGCGATGCATTGCGGGGAAGTGGAATGGGGGCATGAAGAAAACCCAGCCCCCACTGGAATGCAAGGCCAGCTGGTGAACCTGGGATCAGCAATTCTTTCCAGCAAAGACCCCAGCCCTCCCCCTCCCCTTAAAGGTGCTATGGAGCAAAAGGAGGCACCCTCTGCTGTAAGTACCTACTCTGCACAGGTTTGCTCAATGAATGCTGACTGTTCTGCCCTTTTACAGAAAAACGTGAAGTTGATAGGCAAGCGAACTGTGTATGAGCGTCTCCCATAGGGACACCTACAGCAGGAGCAGCGACCAGACAGCCCCTCACCAAGAATTCCCATTTTAGAGGGAGCATCTTGGAGCATGGCAGGCAACAAGAAGGTGCTGTGAGGAGGCAATGGGGGTGCTGGCAGCTCCCATTTCTCAAGTACCCTGACAGCCAGGTCAGGCCCCCACTTTTACTCAAGGAGCCAGACCTACCCTAGGGAGGTCCACTCATGGGCAGTGGTGGTTACTGGACACCTGCTGTCACCATGGCAGCCTGAGAGAGAGGTCACTGGGCCCATAGCCTCTCCAGTCCCCAGATTCAGTCCCTGGTCAAGTAAAGGGGTATAGTGAGAGCTGTAGCTGTGGCAGCTCCCACAGAGGACCCTGCTGGGGTCCAGCCTGGAGAGTGTGGCTGGAAGTGTTTCCTGAGACAGAGCTGGTGGTGGGAGACAGGAAGTGGGGTGGGGAGACGGACAGAGAAACAGAGATAGAGAGAAGGAGAAGAGGGAGGTAACCAGTGGGTAGATGGAAGGCGGGTGAGAGAGGACAAAGTTTTCTGCTCTCCTGCAGCAGCTCTGGCCGCTGGTTCCATCCCACCCATTTATCCAAGGTTGTTTTATGACCTGGTTTCCTGATTTGTAGCTGCAGGGAACATTTTTTAAAAACCCAACCCACTCAAGGCCTGGGAACAGGAAAGGGAAAGTCACCTGAGTCAGGAGGCTGGGGATGGGGGGGTGGGGGTGTCCAGAGAGGGGCTGAGGGGGAGCCACCTCAGGCTTCCCCATCTGTTATAGGTGATGAATACTAAATATGAGAACTTCACTAAAATTACAAATCATTAGCCAGACTTACTGCTGTCCTGTGGGGTCTATTTTGAATCCTAAGGGCCTGGCTTGAATGGAGGAAGGGAGTAGCTTCCCAGGAATCCATGAGACAAACAGCCCAGTGCCCACACTAGGGTCCTTGGGCCAGGGACTCGTGAAGAAGTAGGGACCTGAGCCAGCTGGGAGAGCCAGCTGGGAGAGCCCTGCTTGGGGCACAGGGGGGACCATCCTCAGGCATAAGAAATCCCAGAGAACAAGGCAGTCCCCACCCCAAAGTATGGCTTCTTGAGACCACCCCATGTAAGGAACACACTTGGTACGCACCCCTCCCGATTCACTGGCACCCATTTACACTCATAGGAGGAAACCGCACAGGGATCTAACAGGCCCCTCTCTTTAGGGCCAGGGCAGGCAGGCTGGGTGGGAGGGCCTGGGGGCTAGGGGTCCTGAATACTAAGAGGTAAGCAGTGGGGTAAGTGGGGTAGGAAGCAGGAAGACCACCCCAGTACCCTCTCCAGATGTCCAGGCTAGGGACCCTGGGGAAGGCTGGGCTCTCAGGCCTCTTCGGAGCATATGTGAATGGGCAGCAGAGGCTTCTGGGTTCTCCAGATGTTTGGAAGGCCTTCGCTCAAAGCCCACCAATGCTGTCTCCTCCAAGGACCCAGCTGCAGAGGCAGCAGAGACCTACTAAGCCCCTAGCATCCTCTCCTCAGGGTCCACTCCACCCAGCTTAGTTCTGGGCACACATGCTATGCTGTGCTGTGCAAGTTCCCAAAGCACCCTGCCTAGTTCGGAAGCCATGACCCCATTTCCAGGAGGAGTCAGTAACTTGTAGAATTCCCACAGTGCAGAGACTGGGCAACGGAGCCGAATTCTCAACTTAGCTCCCTGACTTCTAAAGCTGTGCCCTGTCCCCACCCTGCCCCCACTGCCCGACGGTACCCACTCTGGGATGCAGGGGTCCTGGACCACCTAGGCCAAAAGGGCCCACAGTCTGGGGATGAGGGGCAGATGGCCAGCCTGGCCTCTCCCTGCTGTGAGGGGGGGGGCGTGACAAGAAGGGATTCTGCAGCAGCTGTGCTGTTGGCATTCAAGGACCCTGCTGGGGTGGGGTGTCAGGGGGAGAGCTCACCTATTATCAGCCCCAGATTTATCAGTCTCTTGAGGACAATAATTGTTTTTAGATCATTTATTCAACAAGACCACCACCCCTTTCCCCCCATCTCTGTTAAAATGAGAAGAAAAGGGTGGTGGGACCAACTGCTGGGATGCAGACAGCTAAAAGGCCTGGGGTCTGGTGGCTCACACTTTCAGAGCCCCAGGCCAGCAAGATCAGGGGTTGGCCCAGAGGCTGGCATGGGGGTCTGAGGGGATTCACAGGGGGTTCCCAGTCTGCTCCATTCTCCTCCCTCCAACCCTCCAACCCCCAGAAGTTCCTGACATTGCAGTTGACTGCACAATATGGTTCATACAGGATCTGCGTGTCCGCTGGCTTTGAGAGGAGGCAAAAAAGGTGGGCCCACCTCTCACCCCAGCCTGTCCTCCACACCCCATGTGCCCAGAGGGACCATGGCTTCCCTTTGGAATTGCAGGCACCAAGGCACCACTCCTGTGGCTTGTCTGTTTGTGGTCTTGGGCAAGCATTTTCACCTCCCTGAGCCTCAGGGCCTTTGTACACTGCTGTTTCCTGCTGGGATACCATCCTTAGGTATCTACAAGAGCGCCTCTCACAGCCTTGACTCATGCCACCTTCTCAAGTAGCTTTCCCTGACTACTGTGTTTGAAATGGCACCCTTGCACTCCTTCCTTCCTTCCCCAAAGTGCTTCTCTCCTTGTGATGAACTATATGGCTCGCTGGCTGGCTTCGTTATTGGTCTCTCCTCTTTGGAACACAAGTTCCATGAAAGCAGAGGTTTTGCCTGTTTTGTTGACAGCTATATCCCCATTTCCCATGAAAGTATTATTGATGAATAATGTGTAAAATGTTACAATGACCCTATGAAAGTCTCCACAACAAACAGTTGGGTTTGGATGGGGACAGGGACTTGTGGGCACAACTCCTCCTCATTCATCTGACATAGAACACCCTCCCTCCAGCCTGGCAGGTAATGTACATGAGTGAAGTGGGCAGGTGAGGATGGAGGCATGCTGTGCATCCTAGTCACAAATAAAGTGAGGGGGGAGCTCAGCTCCAGTAAACTGCTGCCTTATGGGAATGAGGACCCAGGGTACCAGAGCTTGAGTTTTTCTCCTGTAAAAAGCCAGAAATCAGGACTTCATAAAAAGGAAAATCTCTTTTTAAAAAAATGTTATCAACCAAGTAAAATGGCTAACACTCCAGAGTTCAAGAGAAGCTGTTTGTGGACTGTATTTGATCACGGGCTCCCAGGTATGGTGATGGAACCAACACAGACAGAACTTTGCATGGGCAAAGGCAGGGGCCTAGTTGGGCGGGGAATCTGGGCATCTAGTGTGTGCTCAGTAGCACCAGGTAAGCGCTTAATGAGAAAGAATGAGAGCAGGAAGGGCATCCAGAACCTTCCCTGGCCTCTAGTAGACACCCTGAGACCAGCATCGGAGAGCAGAGCAGAAGAGTGAGCAATGCAGGACCCAGGAGACAGAAGCTCAGCAGCTTTGGCAAGGAGGTGCAGAGAGATGGGGGAGCTGCAAAGGCTAGGGGACAGGAGGCCCAAGGCCCACAGAGGCACCACTGCCCCCCACCTTGCTGGGTCCCTGCAAGGCTCCTTGGTGGCACTCATCACAGCAGTAATGGCATAATTAATGGTATAATGAGCAATTTTACATGTGCCTCCTTTGCCAGAATGGAGCCTGCTGAAGGTTGGGTCCTAAGGATCTGTTAGATCCTAAGCTCTAAGCCCAGAAATTGGCCCAAGTAGGGTCTATTAAATAGGGCCTGCTGCCCGGATGGATGGGCAGATGGGATGAGAGAGGGGTCAGCTCCAGGTTGGGTGCATTACTTAACCCTCACCATAGCCCTGAAGAACGCTGCCCAGGACATGTGCAACAGCCAACCTGGAAGGAAGGACAAAGCTTATGCTGTCCTCCACAATCCCTTGGGTCACAGCCCCTCCCAAGCCCTGGTCCACTCACTTGTCAAGCTTGTTTTGTGTTTTTTTTTGCTGCTGAGGGGGCGCAGGGGTGTGGGGGTGGGCAGCTTTGTGTTGAAGAGAGGAAAAAGCAACATGTCCTCTGCCCTCCTTAGGCAGACAGACAACTGCCCAGGTGTGACACCCAGGAGGCTATGGGGGTGGAGAGAGGAGATGGTGAGGGGTGGCTGGGAGAGGGGAACTTCTGCAGAGCACATTCTAGGTCAAACCTCCCCCTCATTTTGCAGAGGGACTAATGGAAGCCTGGAGAGGGGCAGTGATTTGTTCATCAGGGCTGAGATCCCTCTATATCTGTGTCCCATAGTGCCTGTTTGTCAACCAGAAAATGAACTCAGAGCTGGAGGCCAAAAAGGTGGAAAGGATGGTCCTCCTCCTGGACACTCCAGCTTCCTGGAGGAGTCAGGAAAGTCCTCCCTTCCCCAGCCTGGGTGGAAACCACCCCTTGCTTCCCTGCCTTTGACACCCCTCTCTACAGCATCCTGACAGCCTGGGAGGCGCAGCACGACAGCCCCTCCAGCCCGGTTCCAATTGGGGGAGCCGAGGAATTGGCATCCCCTCCCTCCCCGCAGCCCCTAGGGGAGGAAGCCGCCTGTCAGGCCGCCACTGCGTGTCAAATCCTCTTGCTGCCTAATTGTGAGACGGCGGCGTTTAGAGAAACGCTTTCCTGGCCGCCTGCCACACCGCAAACTGCTTGGTATAATTTTATTATTAAGGAGAGAGAAAAAGAGGGAGGGGGTTGGAAGAGGGAGAGAGAAAGGAAGAGAGGAGGAAATTGCTTAGTCCAAGTCAGTTGGTGGGGTATTCTGTTCAATGTGAAAGCCGGGACGTCTTTCCAGTTGGCAAGCGGACTTCGTTAATTGCGCATTCAGTCTCTACTTAGGGTAATTGAAACGAAGCAGGGCCCAGGTCTGACAATTAGGGTCTGCGACTAAGCCATTAACACTTTCCGCGACCGGCCCCCGCCCCCGATCGATACTACGGAACCCTTTGAAAGTGGGGGCGGGCCATTGGGCGCCCCCGCGAGGGCCCATTCTGGGGCCGGGAGCCCCACACCGAGGAGTGTGCTGTATCGGGGCTGCCCGGCGTGCGCCCGGCACGAGCAGGGTTAACACAGCGCCGCGAGTCCTGGAGCCCGGCAAGGGCCAAACTGGGGATGGGGGAGCCGCGCAGGACGTGTGGGGGTTGTTTGTGGCCTCACCGCCCCTCTACAACAGATGTTTCAGCCGTGTAAGACAAAGGCAGAGTGCCTGCTGCTGCCCGGAGAAAATCCGCAGGACTCCCTGAGGGGCAGGTAAAATTTCACCTTCTATTTGTGTTACCCCCTCACACCCCCGCCCGCCCCTCCTTGTTTCCCGGCCTCTGCTCTAATCCGGAAAGCGCCACCAAAGACGCCGCGCCGCCTCCTCTGCAGCCCAACCCGCTGACCCCAGCAAGGTCACCGCGACCTCGGGCTCCACTAGCAGCGCGTTCGCCCGTCGTCCTCTGGCAAGGGGCGCCTGTTCGCGCCCGGCTGCCTCCTGGGGCACCCCTCGTCCGCGATCCACGGTAATTGGAGGCGCCGGGAGAGGAAGGGGGCGCTGCACTCACCAAAAGGCGGAGGCGCCGCTGGACGCTCCCAGCCTCCCTCCTGCCTGCGCAGGGACCCCGGAGGGCTTCGCCCCCCCACCCCCAGCCCCCACCATTCATCTCCCAGATTCCCGCTCTAGCCGCCCTCGGAAGTCAGCCGAGTGAAGCAGCTGTTCCTTGCACACTCCACTTGACCAAAGATGATGATAAATGAGGCCCGGGCTGCGTCGGGGACGCGGCGGCGGCCGCGAGGGGCTCGCAGTGCGAGGCGTACAGTCCACAGCACCCTCCCCGTGCCGCGCGGAGGGCGAGGACGCAAATGACAGAGACAGAGAGGCAAAATCAAAGGGCCGCATTTCACTACCGGCGCCCTGCACCACCCCAGCACCCAGCGAGGAGAAACCAGGCGGAGACCTCGTCCTTGCCGCAGCACCTCCCTCCCCACCCCTTCCCCTAACGCCTCGGTCCCCCTAGCGCCCTGGCCCCCACCCCTCGTGCCTCAAACCTATTAACGCTCGTAAATAAATAATGGAGCGCTTCCCTCCAACCGCGCAAAGCTGCGGACGGCGGCTGCGGCCAGCTGCGCCGGGTCTTGGGGAGGGGGCGCCCCCGGCCGGGTGCAAGGAGCTCGGGCGCGCGGCCCCGCACACGTGCTGCCGCGGCGCGTAGGCAGGCACCCCGCCCCGCGGAGGAGGGGGAATCCCGCTCTGCCCTCCCCAACGCCACCTCCCCTGGAGTCCTCTGGCACCGAACGAGGCGAGAGAGCGCGCGCGAGCTTCCCAGACGGAGAGGATTATTTTTAACCTGCCCCCCTTTCCATAGCTGCCTCTCGGGTTTGCGCGCTCGCCCGCCCGCCCAGTCCACCAGCCGAGGCCGCGGGCTCCTCACCTCGCTCAGCGGCTCCGGACTCTGAGCACCTCCCCCGGCCCGCGGCCCCCACCCCTGCGCGGGCATCGCGCAGCTAAATCTCAGCCTGGAAAGGACCGATTAGGAGCCGCGTGCCTTTCTGCGAAATATTGGAACCGGGTGGGTTGGGGGCGGGGTACCCGGCGCTGTCGTCCCCTCGCCTCCCTCCCAGCTCTCAGAGTGGCTGCGAGAGGCGGTTCCCGCTCTCCCTTCGCAAACAGGGGGCGGCCGGCCCGGGTCGCCGAGCACCACTCTGGTTTTCGGCCTTCTCTCGTCAACGCCCACCCTTCTTGTCACCGACGAAGCTAGAGCTTCTACCACATGGACCCTCCAGCAGCAGCGGCGCCAAGTGGGGCGCTGCCTCCCCCACCTCCAGTCTCCTCCCTAAGCTGATCCAAACAAACAGCATTTAACCAGCAGTGGGCTTACACACCAGCTTCAAGGCAGACCGCGCCCGTGCCCAGGCGCACCGGGGGCCTTCCCCCCCCCGCCCTTCTCCCCTAGGCCCACCTTCACCCCTCCCTCTCAGCCCCTTCCCCTCGGGGCCCAGCTCAGACCCCGCCCCCTTCCTACGGGGAATGAGGCAGCAGGAAGTTCAAGTCCACTCCCATTACCCTGCTCTCCAAAAGGCCACCCACCCAAACCCCAGCCTATCCTTCTCCCCAAAGGAGGGGGCAGCAGAGGAGTTGGCCGGGCCCAGAAGGCCCCTGCAGGCTGTGACTGGATGTCACTTGACATTTTCCAGACTCTGCTTTGTACCCAATACTGGAGCCCCACAGCTAGAGCCCCCTGAGCACCTCCCTCCTGACTGAAGTCGGGGTAAGACAGCCGCTGCAAAACAAGGGAAAACTGTAGAGGAAATGTGGGCTGAGAAGAAAGGAAAAGGGCATGCCAGCGACAAAGAGCTGCCTAGCTTAGTGGCAGGAAACAACATAGCCTGTTTGGGAACCTGAGCTGGATTTCTCTCCCCAACTTAGCTGGAGGGTGGGGGAGGGCTGGGCCCCCACCCAGAGGGAGCAGCCTGGATTACCAGAGAGGTTAGAAGCCTGGCAGGCTGGGGGTGGGGAGATGTGTATGGAATACAGATGTGAGGACAGCAGCTGCACTGGGCTTGCCTGATGACACCCTTAGGCAGCAGCTGGAGCTGTGGGGGCCCAGCCTGCCCTGAGGCAAGGCAGGTCCAGGAGGGAGGGAGAGGGTGCCCTGAGCACATACAGGGCCTGGCACAGCTGAGTGGGGGTTCTCAAGGGGCTTCAACCCCCCAGCCAGCCTAGATACAGGGCCTGGGACCTCCCTCAAATCTAGAAAGTTCTCTGTAACCCTCGGACTGTTGGAGCAGCAGCATCAGACAGCATCCTATCTGGTCCCCTTCTATGGCCCAGGTGTCTCGATAGATTTTACTTCTAACCCTCAAACTACCCTTCTAGGAGGTGATATCACCTCTCATTTCTCAGACATGGAAACTGAGTTTCAGAGTGAGCCATTCTGGGCCCCCTGCCCTGGGCCCTGTAGGTAGGGCCTCAAGGTTGTTTGCTCTGCTTTCTAGCAGCTGGCCACCAGGAAAGTGCCCTGGGGCTTGATGGCGCAAGACATGGATAGATGACAATGAGGTCCTGGTTTGATCCTTTGGAAATAGCAGAAAGCTGGTTTTCTTGGGAGAAAAAAAGGGCAGGGAGCTGGAGGAGTCCCACTGTCCATCACCACCCACTCCCCTCATCTGCTTCCTCCAGCACATCCAGTTGCCCAAGGTGCCAGGCCACAGACTTAGGGTCCCCAGGTGAGGAGTTGGCTCCCAGGGCTGCAAAGTTATGGTAGTGGGGCCTCGAGTCCACACAGGCCTCATTTTTCATCTGTAGCCTAAATGTAAATCGCACACAGCCATGTACCACTACTCTTCAAATGTGTGTAGCTATTGTGATGAATAAATTACAAATTCATTTAGGGCCTAGAGGCTTTGGGTGGGTAAATCCTCCTCCCCCCAACAAAGACTAACAGCTCCTATTTTGGATAAGGGGTCTCCACCTCAAGAGTGGGTTTGGTGGCGGGGGGGCGGGTCCCCTGTCTATGAAGAGCTGGAAACACCTTGTCCCCACATCCCCTCTGTGGGGAAGGGAGCTTCCATTTCTGGGTATGGCTTGGCCGGATGGCCCGCTGTCCCCATTTTTCCTGGGTGGAGGTGGATCTTGGTCAGGCCCCCAGACACGTAACCTAGTGTCCAGAAGCACTGACCTTTGGGGAAAGCAAACCACTAGCCACTGCCCAAGGCAGCCTGGGGAGCCTTTCTTAAGGATGAAAAATACTTGCTGTTGGTTTTCAGCCACCGCCTCATCCTGGCTGATTTTCCTCTCTTCCACAAAGCAGTGAAATGTAAAGGTGCTTAAGAGTAAAAACGAGGGCCGGCCGAGTGGCGCAATGGTTAAGAACTGGCTTGGGACGCCAGAGGGCCCCGGTTCGGATCCCACATATGAGGGCCAGTGACACTGCCCTCCACAGCTAAGATGCTGAACAACAGCTCAACCTGGAGCTGGGCTGCCGTGAGTCACGGGCGACGGTGTAGGCTGCAGCCCCTGCTGCAGTGGGTTGCCATGGGCTACCGTGTGTAGCCAGCAGCCAGCGTGAGCGGCCAGCAGCCGCTGTGAGCGGCCGTCCAGAAGCCAGCGACTGATCTGCCTCGCCCGAGAAGAGCGCAATGATGGTGCCAACTTGGGCCAGTGAAGCAACGTCCTCCACAACTAGACTGAAGAACAAAAAGGATAGCAACTTGTCTGTTCCCCTTCCCCCAATTCCCCAATTAAAAAAAAAAAAAAGTAAAAACGAGGCGAGAGGGCATGCTGTCTAAGCCTAGCGTCCAGCTGCCTTCAACAGCATCGTTCTCCCAGGGTGAATAAGAGACTTTCTGCTAGTGGTCTATGCACTGGTTTTAAAGGCCGTTCTCGCTTCCCAGGCCCACCTCCAAGTACATCAGACCTTCCAAAACTCCCTCCCTCTGGCTTCATCACTCAGCGTCTGGAGGGAAGGGTGGGGATAGAGTCTCTTCCAGATGCCTCCAGAGCTGACTTGTTCTGGAAAGTGGAAGGAGACTCCTTCCTGGCTAGGTCTCTGGTGCTGGCATGGAGTGGCAGGCCTCTTCTTCGGGGGCGGGGGGTGCTCTGGAGAGAGATCAGATTCACAACAGCCAGGCCAGCCAATTTTGAGGACTCCTAGGTGTCTGGCTGTGTGGCTTTAGGGTGAGGGGAGACATCATCTACCCCCACTGCACCTGATGGTAAATGTCGAAAGCCCTGATGTCACACAACTCTGGGTTCAAAATCCTAGCCCTGTACACTATCTGCTGTGTGACCTTGGGCAATCCACTTAACCTCTCTGAGCTTCACGGTCCTCAGCTAAAACCTTCTCTTAGTAACACCACATGGACAGCATTATCCTGAGACTGAATGAGATACTGTGCTTGGCACCTGGTGGAAGCTCAATGAAGGGTGGTAACTTTCAGTGCCCTAGTACTGTCCATGAGGCATGAGGACCAAGTCTTGTACTTTTTCTGTCTTCCAGGGAGCTGTGTGTGTCTGGGAAGAGCAGGTCTTCAGGAAGGGCTTAATGAGGGACAATGATAACCCCAGAGCAAGGGAGGGCTGCTGGGACTGAGGGTTAAGTCCTGTTCTCGGACAGATGGCCCGTCCCCCATGGCCAGTGGGTCATCTCTACGCTGGAGTCTGTGTTTCTCACTAGTGTGCACATCTTAGTAAGATGCAGATCCTGCTGTGCTGGTCAGGCCCGGGATGCTGCAATAACAAGCTCCCAGGTAAGGCCGACACTGCCAGCCTGTGGCCCACTATGGGCTGCAAGATCTCAGCCTTCACAATCCTCCAGGTAGGTACCCCTGAGTCCTGGGGGCCGGGCTTGGCATCCCTGAACCCTTTGTCTCAGAGCTGGGAAACCCTGGGACTCTGCATTCGGCACTGCTTCCTGGCAGCTTCACTCTGCAAAGCTTGCAGTCACTTCATGTCTGTGCCCCCCGGACCTCAGTGTCCCCATCGGGACAGCAGGAAGCTGGGATACGATGATCCCACTCCTTCCCTTGATGGTTCCCTGTCCCCTCTTCCCTTCCCTGACCTATTCTAAAAATACAACAAATCTGAGACCCAAGCATACACCCCAGGGGCTGGCCCCCACCCTAGGGGCTGCAGTCCTTGGGGTACAAGGCTCACCCAGACTAAACAAATAGCAGCAAGTTATCATGCACCGCCTTATGCCCCAGGCACTGTCCTAATAAGCGCTTTGCATCTACAAACCTCATCCTCCCAGCAGCCCCATGGGGTGGGTACCACTATCACACTTGTTTTATGAGGAAACTGAGCCCACTGCCGAGGTCATACTATTGGTCAGGGTACAGGCCCTTCAGGGGCCAGACTCAGTTCTTTTTGGCCTGACCCCCAAACATGTCTGGCCTCTGAGGATTTCCTTTGGAGAAAGCCCATTTGGTTTTCTTGGCACACTACGTCTATCTGGCTGGCGATGGCGTGCGGAAAGAGGTGCCTGGTCCAGTTGGGGGTGTGTGTGTGTGTGTGTGGGGGGGTTGGGGGGTAAGCTGATACAATGTCTTTGGAGAGCTTTGTGTCAATATGGACCCAAATAAAAACTACATGTGCCCTCTGCCCTCTACCCAGCCAGGCTCAGAGTCGTCTGCACCAGGCAATTAGCTGTGACGTTGTCTGCAGCAGCAAAAGACTGGAGAGCCCCTAAATGTCCATCTGAGAGGGACGAGGGTACTATGTGTGGGGAATTCCTTAGAGTACTAGAGAGAGCGAGGGCCTCGTATATCAATGCAGCAGAGTCTTTAGGGTGGGTGAGAAAAGCACAGTGTAAAGTGTGCAGAGATGCCCTATTTGCATAAAAGGTGGGTTTATTTGATTTTTTTTTTTTTTTACATCATGAGCACATGACACCTAGTAAAGATTTTAAAACTTCTTATATGGATAAATATCTGCCCCCAGGCTATGTAAGATGGTAGAAGAAAGCCTGGTTTCAGCTTCCAATCTGGCGCAGCCACGTTACAGCTGTTTGTCTCTAGGGGTGATCTCAGTTTCCTCATCAGTAGGGTGGGGACGAACCCCGGTCGCCAAAAGGAGTCCGCCCACCTGCGTCCTGCACTGGGCAATGAGCAGGACACGGATCATCCCCCCATTTTAAAATGAGGAAACTGAGGCCCCAAGTGAGGGAGAGACCAAACCTGAATCCCCATATAGGTTGTGTCCTCACTTCTGGGTGCAGTCTTGGGGGACACACAAGCCAGGACTGGCTCAAGCCCTCAGCTATATGGACAGCCACTGCCACCAGGGCCATAGATAAACCACAGGCCCAGTGCTCACAGGGCCTCCTCTTGGTTTTACATGTGCTGTTCTCTCCACTCTATTTCCACCAGCAATGTGCTCTCCTTTACTCATCACGACAAATGTTATAACATTTAAAAGCAGAGGCCATTCCAGGCTTCCACGGGGCCCTGGGACTCTGGGCTGTGAGGGCGTGGCTGATAGTCAGGCCAGAAACCTCTGGGGCCAGGTCCTGCCAGGACACCCTCAATGTGTGGGGCCTGGGCAGGCGACTCCAGCGCCCATGCCTCAGTTTCCTCATCTGTGACACAGGAATGACAGTGTCCCTCAGAGGGTGGTATAAGGATTAAATGAGATAATGGCCAGAGTCGTCTGAGCAATGCCTGGCAGGAGGTCCTAATAAGTGAGCCATTATTTTCAAAAGGTAAATATTTATATAATGTTTTATAAAAGAGGGAAAGGTCAGGAAAATCCCTGATTCTGGTCCTGGCTGGCTGTGGAGGTGGGGCCAGGAAGGTGGGGCTCCTTGGGGTGACAGAAACCTGGCTCTGGCCTCTGGCCCCAGGCACAGCTGGTTCCTGCCCAGGTCAGTGAATGTGCTATCTTGGCACAAAGGCCCGGTGGGCAGTGGCCAGGACAGGGCCCAGCCGTCTGTGTTCCCTAGCTGGCAAGTTGGGTGGAACAGACTTGGCCAGTTGGCTTGGAGGCCCCTGAAGCCCCAGGCCCGTGAAAAGAGGGCTCAGAAAGGCTCCTGTGTTCCACCCTGTTCCACAGCTGGCTTTTTCCAGACCAGAGCCTCATGGGTCTCTGGAAAGAACATCCAGTACCCGAAGCCCTGCTGATGACTCTCTGTGTGACTTCAGGTGAGTCACTCCACCTCTCAGGACCTCCATTTTCTCACCCATTAATGGAGACTGTGATAAATACCTGCCTCACAGGGCTGACCAAAGAACCAATGAGAAAACAGACATAAAAGTGCTCTGTCATCCTCGCCCTCATAGCCAGTCCGCACAGTGTTCGCGTGTGTAGGGCCCTACTCTAAGATGCAGTCTGCATATTGTAACTCATCCTGCAGATGAGGCAACAGAAGCACCCAGCTTAGAGAGGCAGAAGCACCAGAATAGGTAAATAGCGGGGGCCTAATATTGTTATTAAATTTACGGGTGTGGGGTCTGGCCTAGGATTTGGAAGCTTCAAACTAGAGGCAGCTTTGGTCAAGGTATGAAGGCCCAGGAGGGAGCACTGTGTTGTGGTTGGAGGTGACCCTTGTGGCAGGTGCTGGGGCACAAATCACTCGCTCAGGCATTGGGATTTCAAGTCCCATATTTCCTGGATGCCCTCTGTGTGCTGGGCATCAAGAGAAGTGCCTTCTTCCCTGTCTCGTCATTTTAATCCCCAGAGTGACTGTGCAAGGAACACATGAGCACCCCCATTTTACAGAGGGCACAATTAAAGCCTGGAGGCAAAGGAACTTTCTTGGTGAGCAGTAACATTTGGATTTGAACTTGGCCTGTTTGGCTCCAAGTCTACTCCTCAGAGCAAGGATCTTGGGCACAAGCGAGCATTGTGACTATCAGTATTCCCCCTGAGACATGGCAACTTTGGGGACTGTGGGAACTCTGGGGGCAATCTGTTCTGTCCTATGCACTGTCCTTGGAGCACCTGATCTGCTGCCTCTGGGCCTCTGCCTTCTCTCCAGCTTACCCTGGGCCTCCTTACCAGCCACAGCGACTGGGCAGACCATTTTACAGACAGGGAAATCGAGGCCTACTGAGGGGCAGGGGCTTGCTCAAAGCTTGCAACTCCATTTCCTGATGCCTATGGACTCCCCTCATAGACCACATGGCCTCTTCATCTACCCTCCTGCATAACCACCCACCCATCCATCCACCCTCACGTCCATCGGGCCAGCCAGCCACCCACCCTCATACCCATCCACCCACGTACCCATCCAAGACAGTTACTACGTGCCTCTTGTGTGCCACACAAGTGCTAGGGACTGTGCAGCCAGAGACAGCTGTGGGCTCAGAGCCTCCTGGAGCATGGGGAAGGAAGAGGGCCGGAGGGGGCTTCCGGGAGGAAAGCCCTTTCCTGAGACCTGAGAGATGTGGAGGAGTTAGTGAGGAAAAAGAAAAAGCTGCTGGAGGCAGGACAGAGTGACAGAAAACATGGCTCGCAAGTGGAATGTGAGGGCAAGAGAGAACCAACGGGCAAGGTCTGCGTGGTGTGAGGCCTTGGAGGCCACAGTGAAGATTATGGACTTTGTGCTGAGTGCAACAGGGAGCCATAGATGGTGGGCAAGGGAGTGAGTGACACTATCAGACACATGGGTTATAAAGTTCTCAGGGCTGCAGGGATGGAGAATGGATTGGTGAAGCAGATGAGTAGAGGCCAGGATGACAATGAAGGGGAGACTGGGAAAGTTTCCCTGAGAACAATGAAGGGACCCAGACTAGGTGGTGGCAGAGGGCTGGAGAGGGGTGAGATTCTAGGGATGTCAGGAATCGAGTACTTCAGGCCTCAAAAGCCAATTCCAAATACTGGTGGGGAGAAGGGGTGAGGACCCTCCAGGTTTTTCCAGAGCCCATGCTCCCAACCACTGGGCAACAGCACCCTCCTGGGGCTGCTGCAGCTGGTCTGGGTAGGACACAGCTCCAGCACAGTGATGAAAGGCTGGTGCTGGAGTTTGGAAAGGAGTGCGATTCCCATGGGAAAGGGTGGCTCTGAGCACCAACCCCCTACAGGCTGGCTTTGATGGCGGATAAGACCCAGCCAACTGGATCCCTGGCTACTTGCTCCTCTCTGGGAAACAAAGGCTGGAGCAGTGGCCACGAACATGTGCAAACATTAGCAGGGAAACCCCCAAGTAACCTGACCTTGTGCTCTGCCACGGCTCTGTCTTTGTTCCAGCCCCTCCTTTTCAGGCAAAAACGACCCTCATGGACCAGATGGGCCAGCAGGTCCACGCCACCCCCACGATCCCCAGAGCTCCTGTCATTCCCCTCCCCTCCTAAAAGCCACCATTGGAAAGATTCTGTTTCCCAAACAAACTGCATTTGAGATCACCCACTTGTTCTCTCTTATGGGGCTCGAAAAGCTAACTGGGGCCTTTGATGGACGAGAGCAAGCGAGGGGTTTGTGGGCCACGTTTGTCACATGAATGAGTAGATGGATAGATGGATGGCTGGATGAGTGGAACAGAATTCCCCCAAGCAAAGCCACTGCCATTTTTGTTGGCCTGAGCAAAATACAGTTTCCCTAAGGCTTTTGGGAGCATGGCAGGTAGTTCCCGGGGTCCCAAGGGTCCCCACTGCAGCCGCCCTTCTTGATGCCTGGGCTGGGAAACTCAGAGGGGCACAGCTGTGTGCTGCCCACACAGGGAGGGAGTGCTGGACCCCGGGCTCCAGCCTCCCCATGCCATATCATCCCAGATCCTCCAAAGCTCCCCCCCAGAAGCCCCTTTTGCTGAGCCCTGCCCCACAAGGGGCTCCCAGAGGCCCCCAGGAATTCCTATGACCTGTAAGTGTCCCCAGGCCCAGGGTTCCTGGGAGCCTCTTGGTGGTGGCCAGAAGTACAAGCAAGAATGGAGGGGTGTGTGCCTGCCAGAGTCCACCCGGCAGCTTTGCAGCCAGAGAGAGCAGAGCGTTTGTCATCTGCTGAGGACAGTGGAGATGGTTTAAGGTGAAATTTAAGCCCATTAGTGCTTGGCTAATGACAGCAACAGCAACGCCGAAAATGAAGATGGCAGGGTGTGTAAGCACCCATAAATTGTCAGAGCTGGTGCTGCCTTCTTCCTTGGGCCTGCATCAAGCCCCCCCTCCCC
>NW_017731614.1:1429210-1441538 GCF_001890085.2 Hipposideros armiger | reverse complement strand
CCCCCAGCCTGGGCCCTGAAGCAGCCCCCATACTGGTCCCTGCATAGCTGGCAGGCCCTGTCCCTGCCCCAGCCAGGTCACACAGGCCCGGCCCCAGGGTCAGTATGTGGCTTGGGCCTCAGCTGGGGCGTGAGAAAAGAACGGACAGGGAGCCCAAGCGTGGAGGCAGCATCTTCTTAATCTTCCTCCTTTTATAACTTCTGTCTTTTTTATGCACACACAAGGATCCCGGCTCAGCCACCAGCATCTCTTCCCCAGGCTGAGCAGTCTCCCTGCAGCTAATGCCTGACAGCTCTGTTTATGTCTCCCCATAATTCTCCAGTTTTATGGGGTTTTTTTTTGTTTTTTTCCAGGGCCATTAAGCTCCGAGCCACAAGCTTCTTCCCCTGCCCCTGCGTGCCTTTGTCCTTGAGGCCAGGCAGCCCCACCACCCTTTGGGAGACAGGCTGTCCTTCCCCAGCAGGTGGACAAGGACCTTGGAGGGAAGGGGGGGGGGGAGCGCATCCAGGACGGCCCTGCCGATAGGGACTTCTGGTTGCCAGGCCCTCCTGACATCAACTCCCCCGTCTTCCCATCTCCTCCCATCACAGGTCTGGGTCCTGGAGGGCCCAGCAAAGCCCTCTGACCCGTGTCCCCTCCCCAATGTAGTTATTCCTCAGCCTCATCCTTTGGCCTCTCTTCCTAGCTGACCTTTCTCCCCCCAGAGCCCCAGCCACCTCCTAAGGGCAAGCCCCCGCCCAATCTTCCCCCTCTGCAGCTCCAGATCCCTGGATTCAACATTATCTAGTGTTCTGAGGCCCCCTGCACTCCACAGACCTGCCCTCTGTCTCAGTCCTCCTATGGCTTATTTCTGAGGAGGCCCCCAAGTCCTTGCCCTGACCCCTGCCCAAGGTCTCCTCCTATTCAGACTCCTCCTTCCTATCCTCATAGCTACAGCCCAGAGTCTGGCCTCTTCACCTCATGCTGGAAATTCCCTGACTACCTAACTGGGTTTCCCCATTCCCAGCCTCTGCCCCACATGGCTTCTCACAAGCTCTGCTCAGGGCACTCCCTTGCTATAAAGCCTTCAATGGCTCCCTATTACTTTCGCCTACTTGAGTTCTCATCTTAAACAGGGTGCTCAGACCTCTCCAGCCTCAGCGCCTTGACAGCTGGCTCCTGCTGCCCTGGCACTCTTCAGTGTGAGATCAACTGTCCCCAACAGTGCTCTCCCATCTCCTGGCTTGTTCTTGCCTCCTGGGATGCTCTTCCCCATCTCTGCACGTCCAAATCCAAGGTACCAGGGGCCTCTGAGGGCCTTTCCTGATTCCCTCAGCTAGAAGCAATTCTTCCCTTTTGTCTGGATCCATACAATCTCCTTCTGTGGCTCCTATAGCTGTGGAGTCCATCGTCTCCCCTAGACTGGGACGCCTGGCTTCCTGCGTCAATCACCCACAAAGGCCAACACAGGCTGCTTAAAGGCATAGCCTCACCTTGAGCTCCCCTTTCTTTCTGGGGACACCCTTCCACTACTCCCACTCTGGGGCCCAGCACCCCACTTGGGAGGCACGGGCTCCCCCTCCATTCAGGACCCTGGCTCCTTCCACAGGTGTACCTTGTGAAGGCACAGGAGTCATTCTGTCTTCATTTCCTCTCTTCCTCTCTGTTGAGCTGCCCTGCTGGCCTCTTGGCCCACATCCGAGAAGCCCCTTACCTGTACATGCAGGTGGCCCAGGTACACCTGTCCTGTGATTGCTGTTCTGGCCCCCGCCGCTGCCCTTGGCTATGGCCTTCTCCATGCCCTGAGCCCCTGGCACTGTCTGTCGCCCAACCTTCGGGGCACCATGTGACCTGGTCCCTGTTTCCTTCCTCTCTCCCCACTGGTTGGGTGCTGAGGGACATCCAGGCCTGCCTCCTGAGGAAAGCAGACTTGACGCCCATGTTGCTGCCCTTTCTTCTTCACATGTGCTTGGGCCACTTGGTTTCAACAGATCCCAACCCAAGT
The DNA here is from genome assembly GCF_001890085.2 of Hipposideros armiger. Lineage (NCBI taxonomy): Eukaryota > Metazoa > Chordata > Mammalia > Chiroptera > Hipposideridae > Hipposideros > Hipposideros armiger. The sequence goes on along the minus strand of NW_017731614.1, from coordinate 1,439,554 downwards.
CGTCCTGTGTCTCACCAGTGTGTCTGACCATAGCTCAGCAGCTCCCCACTCTGTCCTGCCTGCCCCGGCTGGCATTCCACCCAGACAACTTTCTGCCCTTGGCAGACTTCACCACTACACTGGCAGCCCCTGGAGTGACAGAGCGCTGCTGGGCCCCAGGCACAGCACCTGACCTTGTGGGCAGTGTTCTCTTCAAGCGGGGGCTGTCCTGACTCCGCTCCCTTACCTCACAAACAGCTCTTGAGCACAGATACACGTGGGGTGCCAAGGCAGGCATCCTATGGACTGTTGCCAGGATCCTATTGTTGAAAGCAGGGCAAGCTTCCTAATTTGTGGGGCCCGGTGCACAATGAAAATGTTGGGCCCCTGCTCAAAAAGCATTCATCTCAAGACAGCGACAGGGCATTTAGACCAAGCTCAGGGCATTGCTGAGTGCAGGTCCTGTGTGGCTACGTATGTGGCACAAAGCCAGCCCTAGCCTGGAGAAGGTCACTGGACCAGCTGCCACACCCTGCAGTGTCCCCTAGATCCCAGGCACTCTGCTGAATATGGCAGGAAGATCATGATTTAATCCACAAGTCACACCTGGGAGGTCACAGATAACAACAATCAGAAGAGGAACAACAGTTCCTATTTAATGAGCAATTACTATATACTAAGTGTTTTGTACATATACGTCAACCAACTACTATAGCTGCCCAATTCTATGGCTTATGAGTTGGGGGTTCAGGGAAACGGTGTAATTTGCCCAAGATCACACAGTGGGAAAGTGCTGGAGGCAGGAGTAAGCCGTGGCTGCCCTGACCCAGGGGCTGGCTCCAAGCTGAACGGCACACCAGGTGGCAGTGCTGGCCCTGCGCCACCTAACCACAACCATTACCAGGCTCTCTTGGGAAGCCAGGCTGGAACAGCAGGCTGCTGCTGCAGGTAAAACACGTGGACCCCCTGCTCCTGGCTCTGAAAGGAGCCTGAGAAACCAGAGATGCAGAAACAGAGGCTCAGAGAGGGTGACAACTCCTGCAAGATCACATAGCACACCCCCAAATCCCAGCCTCCAGCAGCCCTGTTTCTAAAGACCCTTTTCTGCCCACCCACCCCCTCCCCCTGCCGCCCCGCCCCACCCCGCAAATGCTCATGATCGGATGCATAATGAAAAGGGAAGGACGCAACAGCAGATGTTCAACATGATCTCAATTTTGTTAAACTGGGTGGAAACACACAGAAATGCTAAATCGGTGTCTTCTCCTCAGAGGGGCTAGAGATGACTTCTGTTTTCTTCTTTATATTCTTTGGTATTTTCTGTATTTTCTCCAGTGAGATAAGATTTTTTAGAAGACCAACAACTCTTGAGTGTTTTAGAATGAATGGGGAACAGAAGTTTGTGGAACGGAGTTCTGGTTAATAGAGTTGCCATAGATACCAAGTAGGGATTTACTGGCTCCCTAAGAACCAGAGCACAGCACACTAGTTTCCAGCTCCTGCTGGGCTAGAATGCCCTTCCCTCATTGTTGAGGGTTCATAAGGCTCCTCAGGACCCAGGGGCCTGGGGCCGTCCCTGGGACACCACTGCCTGGCTCTCTCAGGAAGTCTGAGCACTGTAGGTGGTGTGGCCCCCAGCAGGGCGGGCTGTAAACCCTGGTTGGTTAGGAAGCGTGTCCCAGTGTGCGCTAGTGCCCACTGGCAGTGCTGTTCTCCTGCCTGGACCCCGCTCTGGCCCGCACTGATCCCCACCTCCCTCTGTCCTCCCTCAACTTGCACCACCCTTCCCTCTCCTGCTCACAGCCCATCAGATCCCCACAGCCAAGATCCACAAGACCAGACTGGCCCTCCCTTACCCCTCACCCCGAAGCTGGCCCCTGCCACTCTTTCTGGCCTCATATCCCAATGCCAGAGGTTGCTCTCTCCATACCTCTGTAGTCCTCTGCCTGAATCACCCTCCTTTGCACCCACCCCACCGTGCCCAGAGCAGGCAGCCTTTTCCCTGGTTCCCTGCTATGCTGTGGCTCTAATGTGGTGATCAGAACCACATCACAGTGGGCTCACTTGGGTGCCTGTCACCCCTGGCAGACCCCACTGGGCTCACCCACACCCCAGCCCCCAAGGCCTAGCACAGTGCTCTGGGAATCCATCACCAATGTCCTCTGTCCCTTGGAGGTGGGGCTGGGTTGAGGCCCCCAGCACACTCCATGCTGATGCTGGGCCTTTTGCAGACAGCTCCGAGCCACCTTCTGCCTCGAGAGCCCCCTGGGTCTCTCTCCTGAGAAGAGCTAACAGCTCCTTAATAAAAGCGGGCCGCAGACGGGCCAGTGATATCGCGTCCGGCTGAGAGCCGGCAACTCACATCACAGCCTCATTTTTCTTCTTCTTGTTAAGACACTGAAACAATTTACATAAAGAGCCCCACATTTGTCTGAGACAAAAATGCATTTCTTCTCATGGCTGGCCAGCATCCTCCTTAGCTTTTCCAGATGCCCCCCATGGGCACCTGGCCCACTTCCTCAGGAGTGGGGGGGGGTGTCTCAGGGACCACCCTGTGCCTGGGGGAGGCCAGCCAAAGGAACAACCATGCCATATCTTTATTAAAACAAGAACCCAAACCGACCAACCCTTACGGACTCGGGTGAGGGTGGGGCCATGTATGGACCACACGGGTCTAAGGATCTCAACAGAGCCTTGTTCTGGCCTCCAGCGAATAAAGGCATCTCGGCAGGACCAGGGCTGGCCACACACAGCGGCTTCACCTGCACCTGTGTGAGTTTACCTGTGAGACAGTCCCACTGAGCACATCACCTGTCCAGCATGGTAAACCAGGCCTGGAGGCCAAGACTTCCTGGCAGTGAGGCTCAAGCTCACAGCCACTGGCCGCAGTACTCCTGGCCTCTTCCGCTTAGCTCTCATGAGTGAGGGGCTAGCCATGCAGAGGCCTGGGTAAGGCTCCAGGGGAAGCTACCAAACAGTCCTGTCTTCCAATGGCTGAAGCCTAAGACCCCACACTGTTCTCCTGGCTTCATGTTGGACAAAGAATTACCCTCTCTTGGCCCCTCTATTAAGATATGTCACTCTGGGAGCTGGCTGAGTGTCTCATTGGTTAGAGTTGGCTTGGCAGCAGAGCCGCCGGTTTGGATCCCACATGGGCCAGTGACACTGTGCCCTCTACAGCTAAGATGGTGAACAAACAGCTCAACCTGAAGCTGGGCTGCCGTGAGTCACTGGCGATGGCATAGGCTGCAGCCCCTGCTGGAGTGGGCTGCCGTGAGCTACCGTGAGTGGCCGGCTGCCAGCATGAGCGGCCGATAGCCATTGAGAGCTGCCGTGAGTCGCTGTGAGTGGCCGTCCAATAGCCAGGGAGTGACTGCCTCAGCTGGGAAGAGTGCAATGATCACAATACCAACATGAGCCAGTGAAGAGACGTCCTCCACAACTAAACTGAAGAACAAAAAGACAGCAACTTGTCTGTCCCCCTTCCCCCAACTTCCCAACGCTGTTCCCTCCCCCAATAAAATCTTAAAAAAAAAAAAAAAAGAAAGAAATGTCACTCTTGAGAGGTAATCGGGCAAGTCTCACCACCCCGTGAACAAGTGATCCCAGCCCTTTCCTCCAACATGCCCAGGAGCAGGGAGCAGAGTGGGGCTTAACCTACCCGGCCACACCTGAGTCCCCTCTGCTGACTCACTGGATGGGCTCAGATGGGCAAGGGGGTGGGAATGGCTGACTTGGGGGTGCTCCTCACACATGCGCCTGGCTGATATGAGGTGTATGCACTATGATGCATATAACTGTTCCTGCCCGTAGCACTAGAATGTGCTATGTCACTGCATGACTCATACAAGGCCTGCATGTTACCACTGGGAGCTGAACGCACAGCCCCATGGGTCTGGGCGTTGCTTTATGGGACTTGGGGGGTACTGACTCTATGTGATTTTCATCTTCTAAGTCCCATGGAAGATGAGGCTGCACTGAGGACATTTCTGAAGCGGCTGAGAGCCTGTCCCCCCTTTTGGACACCCCCCCCCTTCCTGGCTTTGGTCCCTTCTGTCAAGGGAAGCCATCTTAAATACCATGGGATCATGGCAATTTCACTTCCAGGCATATGGGAATGCTATGGACCTGCACCAAACCATGGGTTCCAGAATGTTCGTGGCAGGTTTATTCATAAGATCCTCAAACTGTAAACTATCCAGATGTTTGTCAAAGGTAGAAGGATAAACAAACCCCAGTATATGCGGACAACAGAATACTACACAGCAGTGGAACATAACCCCGCAACAGGATGGGCGAGTCTCAGAAACGGCACACCGAGCACAAGAAGACGCATGTGGACGAAATTCAAAAGCTACACACAGGTCCTGGGCAGGCAGTGCCTGGTGGGAGCACAGGGGACCGTGGGGACTGTGATGCCTTTTCTCTTATTTTGAATGTCAGGCATATACAAGCAGTGCGTTTAGTCTGCAGCAGATCATCCTTGTTCACAAGGATGCATAGCCTTCTTTGTATGCAAGTCAACGAAAAGTTGAAAAGTAACACGAGACCTCAGCCTCCTCTACCCCATGCCTCCTGGGGCTCCTAGAACTCGCCGTGGCCTGTGTGGTCAATGTCAGCCCACCACCAAATACTTCTTGCTCTCCTCGGCCAAGGGCAGCATGCACATCCCCACTTCCCAAAAAGTCAGGTGGCCGTTTGGCCTGCTTTGGTCAATGAAACCCAAGTGTAAGTGACAAGCGCTGCTTTAGGGAAGAAGCTCCACGAGCCCATATGTCTCTGTCTCCCTCACTCTGTGACATGTGAGTGCTCCAGAAGGCTACTGTTCCACCTGCCTGGGTCCCTGAGTGATAGCAGCAAGCAGTCCTGCTGTCCGGTCTCAGGCACAGCACCAGTGCATGATAAACCCTGCTTTAAGGTGCTAATCTTTGGGGGATGTTTGTTATATAGCACAGCTAGCCCATCCTGACTAGTATACAGGTATTCAAGGCTCTGTGTGGCCTGGGCCCTGACAGCCTCTCTGGGTCTGCAAAATGGAAGCACTCTGACCATGAGCCCCACGGGGCTCAGCTGCTCCAGCGCACCCTGTTCTTTCATGTCCTAGGCTTCCACACCTTCGCCCAGCATCCCTCTCCCTGCCCCGCCTCCCAAGCCGACTGCCACTTGCTCCCTGAGCACTAGGGCAGAGCTGCTGCTCCCACAAACCCAGCTTCTGTCACCTTCTCTTGCTATCAGCAGCTCCTTGAGGGCAGGCATCAGTCATTTCCCACAGGAACAAGCAAAGAGAAGAGTAAGGACACATAGGCTCCTCCTCCTTTGACTACAAAGCCACGTGCAGTGCAGCCCAGGAGGCTGTGGCCAATCTGTAGCCCCCTCCAGCAGTGTCCACGGCTGCACCACCACTTCCTGCAGCTCTGCAGGCTGTCTCAGACCTGTCCTCCCTCCTCACTTTTCTAACGGCTGCCACCCCACCAAAGGGCCAACCAAGCTAGCTGGGAAAAGTTGGGGGAGGCCCCGCAAAGAAGGATCTGGGGTGCTCAGGGGAAACGGTGCTGCCAATTAACCTATTTTAAATGATACAGATTGGAACCCCAGGGAAAGAACATTTTTTTTTACAGAAAGGAAAGGCCGCGTGATAAATGACCCCAGCTCAGCACTGGCCTTGGATTCCCAGCTATGAGTGTTGCCAGGGAACCCCCAGAGCAGCAGGGTTTCAGAATGGCCAGTCACTGGGGAGCCCCAGGGGAGTCTTGGCTGTGACCTGCTTCCAGCCCCGGTGAGAAGAGACGGCTGAATGGGCATGGCGAAGGCAGGGGCCTGGGAGTGCATCAAGGAGCAAATTGGCCACGGAAGCATGGGCCCCCTGGACCCTGGGCCCAGAGGGCTCTTGGTTCCACCGAATTGTTTCCACCTGCCCCTCCCCATCGGTCACAGCTCAGAGGACTCTGAGCAATGAGCAAGCACCGCCCTTTCTCTGCGTGGGGGCTGGTTCTCCTGCCTGGGAGGGGTTCCCTCACTGCCAAGCGGATAAGACTGAACCCCTTAGCTCAGCCTGCACTGTCCTATTGAAGGGCACACCCTCCAGCTTCATCTCCCACCCTTCTCCCCACACATTCTCCAGCCACACTGGCTCCCACCAGCTCCTTGTACATGCCAAGCTGACCCCCAGGCCTTTGCACACACCATCCCCCTGGATCTTCTCATTGTCCCCCAAAAGCCACCTCTGCCCAGAGGCCCTCCCTGTCTGCCTGCCTGAGGGAGCCCCGACTCCCACAGCTCTGGCCACTCTCTGAAATCACCTCCCTCATGTATTTGCTGACTGGCTCCTTGTCTGTCTGTCCCATGGATGGTAAGCTCCATGAGGACAGGTCCATCTGTCTTGTCAGGGCACATGGCAGGCACATGTTGCTGAATGGACAGTGGAGTGCTCAGGCCTGGCGTGAGGTGTATGGCTGTCCCCAGGTTCTGGGCAGTCCTCACACTCCAGGTTTTCCTGGTGCAGCCTGAAGGCCTTTGGGTGTCAGGAATCCTCCCTCCTTTCACCCTGGGCCTGCCAGCCCACCTCTGAAGCCCATGCCACCTCCCCTGCCCTTCCCTTGCTCCTTAGGCTCCACCATAGTTCCCTCACCCAATCCTGTCCCCCTTTCAGGGTCCCCCAACCCCCATCACCCATGAGACAACGTCCCTGCCTCCCAGGCCTGGCATTCAAGCATGACCCCTGCCCACCTTCCCAGCTCCCAAACCTTAAGCCCCAGCAACACTAAATCACAAGAAGCTAGTGCATCCACCAGCTCTTTTGTGCCCCCCACCTTCATGCACTCCAGGCACGATCCTGGTGTGTGTCTCCCTCTCCTACTCACCTGGCAAAATGCTCACAGGCCTTCTAACTTCAGTTTAGGATTACCTCTCAACTCTCACTTCCTAACAGGTGCCTGTCCTGCCTTCCCTCTCCGCCCCCTGTGACATTGGTCACTCAGCCTGTCAGCTGTCTGCCTCCCAGGGAGCCTGCAGCTTCTGGTTCCATTACGGTGCCCCCGGTGCCTGGCACACAGCAGGTATGAGAAAGTGAGATATGGGCTGGTGAATGGACTGGTGCTGTGTGATTCGAGGCTGAAGCTGGTGGCTAGACATGTGCCAGAGACCTAAGTGACTCGTGAGGAAGCTGCTACCCTCATCTCCTGGGCACTCATAAAAATGACCACAGCAGCTTTCACTTGCTTCCCATGCACCAGGTACTATGCTGAGTTGAGGCCACTCACTTATGGATCACTTCTTCCAACCCTCAAGACGACACCGGTGTTATAATCCTCAATGTAGAGATGAGGATGCTGAAGAGAGAAGACAAGGAACTAGCCCAAGATCACACAGCCAGGAAACAGAGGAGCTGGGACTTGAACCCAGTCTATTGGACTCCAAAACACATGCCCTTCAACTGTGACAGGCTGCTGTCACCTAAGCATGCAGTTTGAGGCGGCCCCGGAGCTCCCACCCAAGGGCACCGTCTGCTGGGCATCCCTCCCAAGCTCCCTCCTTACCATCCATCTGTAGCCACACTGTGTTGCCAAGCTGCTCTTCCCATAAACCAATCCCCAAATTCTTTGGCGGGGAGATGGGGACTTCTCCCTGGAGACTTTCTCAATCTGGCTCTGTGGGGACAGAACCCTATCTGAGTCCCGAACCCTGCCCAGACAGGGCTCTGACCAGGAGGGAGCCCTCAGATGTGCTAGATGAGTGAACGGACCATTATGTGTTACTTCCCTTCCATAACATTCCATGACCTGCCTCCTCCAGGAAGCCCTCCCTGAACACCCTATCCCTCTACCTCAATCATTCAGAGCCCTTAGTAAGCACAGACCTTACCCCAAGATTTGGACTCAGATCCAAACTGCAGCATCCCCATGGGCTCCACCCAACTCTGCTCACTCACCTTCGGGGAGGGAGTGCTCCCTTCTTTCTACAGCTCTTCAGCCGCTGTGCTGGGTGCTATATACGGCAACAGGACAGCCATGGCCTCTGCCCCAAAACATGCACCAGACGTTATAGGTTCACTGGGGAACCTCCGGGTTGCTCGGCTCTTGGCAAACTTCACCCTTGGAAATGTGAGGACATGAGAAACTATTCCCAATAGGGGAGAAAAGCAAGTCACCAACAGGATGTAGAAAGAGTGTGATGCCACTTCTGTTTTAAAGAATGTAGAACTATACCTGGTTCCAGAGCAACGGGGCCCCAAAAGTAACCCAGCCATTGGTGGGGTGACATTCCAGGGGAACCTAATTTTCTAGGAACTTGTGTCTATTTGCTGAGTTTCCAAACTGAACATATATTATTTGTCACTAGCTGGGAAAGTCTGCCAACAGATACCTCCACTGAGCTAGGCTGAAGTTGTGTCCTGGTTTCTAGAGCAGCCAGGAGGGAGCAAATGAGACGACTCCTCACAGGTGGGCCCTGCTGACCTGATGCTTCTCCAGGTGATTGTCTGGATCCTCACGAGTCCCAGGAACACAGAGCTTTCACCCTGCCCATGCTGCTGTTCCCTTATGAAGTCTATACTGGTCTGGCCCCCAACTGCGATAGCAGTTCCCCAGGGCAGGGACTACAGGCCCAACATGTGGCAGGGCATACAGTAAGTGAATAACAACGGCTTGCAGAGAGGGCTGCCTCCCCTCTGAGGAAGTATTCGCACGTCTCCAGGCTGATGAGGGTGCTAATCACAGCACTTGTAAATGTTAGCTAACCCCCAACCCCAAGATCCCTAAACACTGGAAACAGAAGACGTCTATGGCTCTTCTATAAACCCAAACTGAACTTTGTTTTTCTCCAGTTTAAAACCTTCCATGGCTCCCCAGTGTCCCCAAATAACCCTCCCCCCCTAAGCTTTGCATCCTCTGATCCCTGCCCCCTCCTTCAGGTCCCCTCTCCCACCCAAACAGGTCAGCCTACAGCCCACCTCTGCCCAAAGGGCTGCTTCATGCCCCTGGGCCTTTGCACATGCTGGTCCCTCTGTCCAGAACAGGTAGACCCACTCACACTCCTCCTTCCAAACCCTGCCCAGGCACTCGCTCCTGTGAAGAGCGCTTCCTGATCCTTAGCCTTCCCCAGACCCCACTAATTGCCGTTCCCCTTCCTGAACCTGCTCCTTGTACACACATTGATTATCGCACTCAATGCAATTAGGGGTTGATGTGTCTGTCTCCTACCAAACCAGACGCGACAGGGACTAGGCCTTTTGTCTTTGTTTTAAATCCCTGGTGCCCAGATACTGCCTGCAGACAAACAGGCACTCAGGAACGGCTAGCTGACAGGTGGGGGAGTCGGTAAACAACATCTGCACAGCCCTTTACAGTTTATGAAGCCTTTTCCTGTCCTCCATCTCACTGGGGGAGCCAGAAGGAGAGGCTCCTGGATCCTGTTCCTGACCACAGGGGTGCCAAAGGGCCTGTGGGCCCCTTCTCTCCGTCTGGGCAGGAGCTGAGGTTTGTCAGGCGCCTTGGTAAGGCTCACCAATAGCAGCTTGGGCCCCCTTTCCGCAGGAAGCCAACCATTTTGCCCCCCAAGGACTCCCTCCCACCCCCCCAAGGGTAGAGCCTGGTGGGTGCCCAGGTGGTAGCCAGCTGGCACAGGTGTGGTGGTGGCAGGGTGATGGCCACAATCCTGCCCAGCACTGTGGGCTGCGGTGGGCTGGAGTGGCAGCTCCACCAGCGAATCTTGGTAACAGTTGCTATGTAAAACGCTCGGAGGGGGAATTTATTGTCAGCGTTAATAATAGATGAAGGTTTCAGAATTTTTGATGCCTTACGTTCTAAGCCGTTTGATTTATAATGTCTCTGGAAAGGGAGAGATGCGGGTGAAGGCGAGGGAGGAGGCTCACAGGCACAAGCTGGGAGCTCAGTCCCCTGCCATCTTTGACAGATGGGGAAACCAAGGCCTAAAGGGAGAAGCAGCAAAGCCCTGTGACTCCAGAATGTAGGGACCAAGGGGACTTCAGATGCCTGAGCCTGCCCTGGCCCACAGGAGGAAAAACAGTGTCTGTCTGGGCCCTCCCCACTCCACGCCCGGTTGTTTTTGATGGATTACTGCTTCTCCTTTGAGCGCCAGCAGGTGTATCTCAAGTAGTCTCCGGAAGCAGCACTGATGGGCGCCTGTGGCAGGGGCTGTGTGGGGCTGATTATAGGCTCTATGGAGGCAAAATGCAAGTCCCAACTTCCCTTCTGCTTAGTTGCAAGTGGCGGCTATGTGGAGTCCTCCACGGAGAGCAGGCGAGAGGCTGGGCAGGAAGCAGGGCTGCTGGCCCGGCTCCAGTCGCCCAGAGAAGCCACAGAGCCCAGGGCTGGAGGGAGGAAGAGCTGGGCAAGGGCTGGGGGGGCG
>NW_017731614.1:1402908-1429170 GCF_001890085.2 Hipposideros armiger | reverse complement strand
GGCGGGGGTTGTCGTAGGTTCAGGAGGCCAATGGGCGAGCACCTCTCTTGGGGCCAGGCCCCACAACAGCTGTACCTCTCTCATCCGCAAGACCAGACACACTGCGTTGTCTCTCAGTCCAGGCTAGGAAATCTTTCTGATTCTGCAGCTAGATGGACTCTGTCCTCTCTGGAACCCCAAGACCCCAATCTTTGGGCCAGAAAAACTGGGCCCAGGGCCGGGTAACCCAACACCCAGACTGCAACCCTCCTCTCAACGGCTGTCCCCAAAAGCCACATTATCTCCCACTTACAAATGGGGTATGTCTAGGCTCAGGGTCCTCCTGCTTCATCCTTCAGGCCCTGAACACATCCGGGAGCCCTCGATGATCTGGCTCCAAGCAGGCGGAAGAACCCTGAACCCCCGAGGGCCTCTGTTTCCCCTACAGGGGGCTTCAGCGCCCAGTGTTCAGCATGGGCCTGGTGTGGACACAAGCAGCCATGGGGTGGCGGGCGGGAGGACAGTGACCACCAAACCCCCACTCCCCACCCTCTGGCTGACACCTCTGGGTGGGCCCCCAAACTCTAAAGGGCTATGGGCATGCTGTTAATAACAATGACAACAGTTAAGACCAAGAACAGCATTCTCCCCAGGTGAGCCCATCACTCTCATTCAACAGGGGAGAAGGCTGCTGCCTGGCGGGAAACAGGGCCTGCTGGAGAGCGGCCTGCTCTGACCACCTCTACAACAGCCCCCAGCTTCATTATTGACTGGTTGATCTGCTTTGCTCAGCATCCCCCAACGCAAGTGTCAGCTTCACAAACAAGGATTTTTGTCTGTCTTGGTCACCGCCATGCCCTTAGTCCTTAAGACAGCCTGGCACATACATAGTAGGTGCTCAACGGGTTCTTGTTGACGGCTAAATGGCTAAAGGAATTGTGCCCTGCGGGTGTACACCCCAGCCCTCCTGATCTGGTGAACAGGGCACCTGTGGGCATGGGGCCAGTAGTAAGGTTGGGAGCGTATGGATACAATCATGAGTTCTCCTCCTTTCTGCCCTCTTCACCTCTTGTTCACCCATTTACTCATCCGCTCGTGCTGTGCTCAGGCATCCTCAGGCACCCTCAGCACCAGGCCCCATGCTGGGCACTTACGTGTCCCAGGCTCCAGGGCACCCTCAGATGGCAACACTGGAGCTGTCATCCCGAGGAGCCAGGACACAGACCCACCCACAACCCAGGTGGAGGGCTGCTCTGGCCCTTCTGAGTTGCTGGGATCCACACACTGATTGGGAGCATCAAGGACTGCATTGGTAGATACACATGGCCACCCTGCTCCCTGGGACCTGGAGAGCCCTGCCTGTGCTGACAGGGCCGCTGGACTCTGCATCCAGGCCAGGGCCTCTCCTGGGGGGTAAGGCCTCCTGCCTGCCTCAGAGAGAAGTGCTGCCCTGCCAGACCACACCCCACCCATGTGGTCTTCTTCCCGGAAGTCAGCCCTTGCAGGAATTATGGGTATCATTCATCATTCATTCATTCCCCAAATGCTCTCCAAGGCCCTCCTCTGAGCCAGGCTCTATGGGGGACATGCTGAGGACACTGAGGAATCAGACAAGGTCCCCACCTGGGGGACGGTGGGGGCGCGTACCTCAGGAGACACACTGATTATTACCTGCATGAGAGAGTCTGTGGGGCACCGGTGCCAGTTAAGGAGTTAGGCTTTTATTTGGAGAGCCATGGGTGACTCAGTCATATCAGAGGGTGAAGGGGCTGGACGACAGCATGGCTCGGCTCAGGAAAATATCTGGGGAGGTGCCATCTTTTCTGATTCTGGGAAGCACCCGTGTGGGTGAAGACCCTGACTGATAGTTACTGAGTGCTGCCCAGGGAGGGGACTTGAAAGGACATTTTCAGGGTCCTCAGTCCCCAGAGGGCAGAAGTCCCAGAAGAGGCTATGTCCAGCTGATAGATGGGAAGGGCATGACTCCTTTGAGGGTCTGAGGATCTCCGGTAGAGAGAGACCCAGTGGAGAACTTGGCCCCAGTGCCTGGCAGCCTCTGCCCTCCCTGCTGCCCTTCAGACAGGCAGAGCTGGAATGGGAGGTCAGTGAGGGTGGCCACCGGGGCCTCGGAAAACAGGAAATGCCAACTCACCACCCTTCAAGTAGGCTCCAGTGCCTGATGCTTCCTTGGCCTCTTTGGCCAACCCCAGGCCTGCGCCTCTCCTTTCTGCTCCAGCCCCTCACCCCCACTGCAGTCCTTCCAGTCCACCGGCCCTCACTTACCCTATTTGCCAGGTCTTCACCTATGGTTGTATAGGAGCCCAAAGTCCACTGAGTCAGCCATTACTCACTAATTCAACAAAGCTGTATTTTATACTATGTACCAAACCCGGTGTCTAGGGCTCACCGTCTAGCACCGGGGTGCTGCCAGGCTGCGGGAGAGATGGTGCATGCACAGGCCTGCCAAACCAGGGTGACAGCACTGTGACAGGGAAGCCCAGGCTGTGTGAGCCCAAAGACCTCTAACCAGTCTGAAGGTCAGGGGAGGCTTCCAGGAGGTGGTGTCACTTATGCTGGCCTCATACCAGCTGCGTGGCATGAGGTGTATGGCTTTGGCTACACCTCTCCCCCTCCTCCCTATCCCACTCCAAAGTTTTTGTTCAAGTCTACCTAGACAGGCAGACCCTCCCCACTCCAAATTACCAGCCCTCTTAGAGCCTCAGTTTTTCTGATCTATAAAATGTCTATTGAATAAATATTTATATAACAGGTGCTACCCTCTCCGCTCTTCTCTTCTCCACTCTCTGCTGAGAGACAGGCCCAGCTGCCTTGACCATTTTCCTATCCCAAGCGAGCCCTGTTGGCAGCCCCCCGACCAATGCCCAATAAAAGCCCAGGACTCTGGGAGCACCAGGAACCAAGCATTAGCGCGTGAGGGCTGCCAGGTCATTTTTTATGCCTTTAATAATGAAGTTTATGGAAGATCAGCTAGTCAGTGATAATGGCATTAATTTCTCTAACTTCATTAGTGCTGCTAACCTGAGTTGTCATGGGAGGCAGGAGGGCAAGCGAAGACAGGGGTTGGAGCCATGACATATGATGTCTTTGTACAAACAGGAATAGACACCTAGGTGCTGGGCTGCACAGCTTGGCCAGTAGAGTGTAGAGTGGATTTTTGTCAGGAACACTTGTGCAGTGTACAACCTATACAACTAAACACTTTGGTCCTAGGTTCAGGTGAGTGTCAGCATGCAGGCCTTTCCCTAGTTGTCTCCCTGACTTTCAGATTACTCAGTCCTGGTGTGAGAACTTCCTGAAATCAAATGCGAAGTTTGTGTGTATGTGTATGCACAAACACATTTTTCTGAAGAAAATTCAGTTTCCCCCCCCCCAATTTCCAAAGGGTTCAGAGTCCCTGCAATTGAGACTTGAATCTAGGCCTAGGGTCTGGGATGGAGAGTGGTAGAGGGATCTTGCCAGGGCCTGGGAAGAGGTACGAAAGTGTTTGGGGGTGCAAACATTTGTCATTCCACTTCTCAAAAACTGAACTTAAGGTTCTGAGCATCAAAACTATGCAGGCTTGAAAAAGGACAGATTCCCAGGCGCCATCCCTTAAAATCTGTGATTTGGGAGTGGTTTAAGCCCAGGAATTTCCCTCTGGTATAAACTCAGGGTGGTTTATAAATGCACTAAAGCTCCCAATGTTCTGATTTAATACGTTGTTATTGGCTTTGGTGTATGGTATTCTTTTTTCTTTTGGTGTTAGCGGAGAACAATATATATGCCCCTAAGCTCATCAAAACTCTGAAAAGGGTATCCATGTAGAACTGTGTAACTGATTTCACGACTACTCCCTTTTTGTTGCAGGAGTACCATGAGGGTAAGTGCTATGGAGATTTTATCACCCCTCCCTTATTAAGCCAGGGAAGGGCACAGTACGTGCTCCACAAAGGAGGAGTCAGATGGCTGGGCTTCCCAGGGGTCTCTGGTCCCAACGTGTGCTGAGCAGCCCTCACCAGCTCATTTCTGTATCATGCTTACCTTTTGAGTTAGGGCCAGCCCTAGGGCTCCCCATCTGGACAGCACAGTGGACCATTCACCAAGGGCACACACCAAACAAGGCTCCTCTGGCCTGGGTTCCAGGCCAGACACTCGCTCCATGACCTGGCCTTGGACACAAGCTCTTCTGTGTCTGGGAGTGAAGGGGCAATCTGGGTCCCTTTCTCCCAAGTCCCTGCGTCCAGCACTGGGCCTGCCAAGGAGGACTTCAGGGCAGCCAGATGAATGGATTCATTCAACAATATAAACTGATCACCTACTGTGTGTCAGGCCACAGGCAGGGTCTTGCCCTAATGGCACTCAGTCTGGTGTGGGAGAAGATGCACAAATAAAGGTACAATTGCAAAAGAGACAAGTGCTGAGCCGAGCAGGTGGGGTGGTCTTCTGTGGAAAGCTCCTGAGGAGGGAGGAGGGACAGGCCAAGAAAAGGGAATTAGAGTTTCCAGGAACAGAGAATAATGTGCAAAGGCCCTGTGGTAGGAAGGGGTGGAAGAGGCCAGCACGGTAAGTATGGTGGTTGGCTCTCGGTGAAAGGTCTGCCCCTAGGGACAGGCTGGCAGGGCACCAATTGCTGGCATTAGGAATAGAGGGTGCTGGCCCGGTCGGGCCTCTCTCAGACTCCAGCGGACCAGAAAAAACAAAAGACAGTGCCCGCCACCATATGAGGCATCCTTTGTTCAGGGGCCGCCATCAATGTGCACTTATGCCCTCCAACCACGCTTTGCGGGGGTGGGGTGGGGGGGGCGGGCTGTCTCGGAAGCCCCATCCCTTTCGAGCCGTGCGTGCCCGCGCCCACGCCGCGCCGGCCTGTTAAATCACAGGCCTCTCGTGCCACGGGTAACACACACTTCGCCCTGGTGCCCAGCCCACAAGAGTTGGTCCCGCCTATTTCCGGGGCCAGTAGGGGTTCATGAGGGCCGCTCCGCCCCTCCGGAATGTGACAGCTAATCAAAGGCAGCGGCCGGATTAGGGGCTGGAGCCGGTGCGAACACAAAAGGCAGGAAATACAAGGTGTCTCTGGCGCTGTAACCATGACTACCTGCGCCCGTGCACCGCCCCGCGCCCAGTTCCGGGACTGACCCTCTGGCAGGGGAAGCAGGCTGGAGTGACCAGTCGATATCCCTCCAGTGGTGCGATATCCCTCCAGTGGTGCGCGGTGCCGTCCCCCACCACGTCGTGGCTGCGAGACCCTGGGCCTCCACTCCTTCGCCTGTGAAATGGGGTCACATTTTGCCAAGGGCTGAATTAGCTCCTTAATTTCAACATTTACTGAGAGCCTACTATGTTCAGGGTCTAGAGATCCACCACTGAACAAGACAGTAAAAAAAAAAAAATTCCTGCCTTGGGGTAGTTTTTATATGGAGGAGAGGGAGTGCGGAAGGGAGGCAGCCAATCAGCAAAACCATAAATAAATAAATTGCACAGGCCTGAGAAAGTGACTCAGTGCTTTGGAGAAAACATAGACTGGAATAAGGAGAGTAGGGAATGTGAAGGAGACAGTTCGTCGTTTTAAATAGGGTGATCTGGTAGGCCTCTCCAAGAGGTAACCTCTGGGGGAAAAAGGAATGAGTTAGGTGGCTATCTGCACTAAGAGCACTCGAGCAGAGGGAAAAGCCAGTGCAAAGACCCGAGGCATCAGTGTGCATGGAGGAGAGCCAGGAGGCCACCCGCGTCCATAGCTGAGGGGACAAGGGGAGAAGAGGAGGCGAGGCCTGAGGGGCAACAGCCAAAAGATCTAGGCCCCTCAGCAGGCGCTCAGCTGTGTCAAGGGGCATGCCAGGAGCCTGCTCCGTCCCCTCCTCACCTGCTTCCTTTCTTGCTGTCTCTCCCTTCTCTTCCTCCTTTTCTTCCCATGCCTCCTCTCCTCCAGACTAGGAAACATTCCATCGTCAGTGTAGGTAAGAAGGACCTCGGTCACTGGTCTGGGCAGCAAGCCTGGCTCTGGGTGCTAAGGCAGAGACAGGAGCCAAGAAGCCACGTTCTCTCAGCCTTTACACAGGCTGTTCCCTCTGCCTGGCACACCCTTCCCATCTCTTAATCTGACAAACTCCCACCTTAGTTTTCAAGGACCAAATGTGATCTCCTCCAAGATGCCTGGTCTACCTGGCTTGGTGAGGTGCCACTCCTTGGTGAGCCCCTCCATACAGACCCTATCACAGGGTCAATACCCCCCTGCAGCTTTCCCATGGGGCAGAAGGGGGCAGCTGCTAAGTGGCAGGACAGCACTTGTGAATCATAAGGCACCAGGGAGACAAAACCTAGAGTAAATGGCCAGTGGTTAGTAGCTCTGTGTGGGAGAGTGAGTCCTGCCTTACCCCACCACCCACAGGTGCCTGGCACAGGCCCAGAGCTGCTGAGGCAGAAAGGAACAGAAGCCCTCCAAAAATGGACAGCTGCAACAATGGAAAGTGCTGAGTCCTGATGTATCCCTGACCCAGGGCATAATCCTCATAAAGACAAGGAAACAGGGAAGCCACTAGCTATAGCTCAGCCTGCATACAGTTCATTTCTTTTGGACACTGGCCTGCCTATTTAAATACGCGCGGTGTTCATTGTGTAGACTCAGAGATGAGAGTCTCGTCTGGACACCAGTGATGTATTTCTAGGAAGTACTTTGGACAGGTGGACTTTTAAGGAAGCAGGGCATGGCAGTACTTGAAAACATGGGTCTTCCAGTCAGTTCTGCCGCATAACAGGTCATTTGAGCCTCAACCTCCTCATTTTAAACGGGGTTAATGGTAATACCCATCTTGCAGGATTGCTTGGTAAAGGCTGGCTGGGGCTTAGAGAGACCAACATGATAACCTAGATGGGGGCTTTGGAGCCAACAAAACCAGTGTCGCCTCCATAGAGCCACAGCTGGACTACATTTCCCAGCTTCCCTTACAATTGAGCATGGTCATATGACTGAGTTCAAGCTATTGGAATGTGAGTGGAAGTGATGCGCCCCTTCCAGGCAGGAGGATTATGATGAGGTTACAGAGGAAGGCAGAGCCATACATACCACCACTTGGAGGAAACCATCCACCAACCAGAAACTCTCCCTACCATCCTGCATGAAGAATAAACGTCTAGAAATGTAGGGTTTGTCTGTTACTGCAACTAACACAGGAATTCACTTACCCATTTGCTCATTTACTCATTCAATAAATATTTATGAGGGCATATTGGCTCTATATGCCTCATGCTGGGTGCTAGGGATACAGAAGGGGTGAGTTCTGCCCTCATGGAGTTTAGTGTGTAGAGAAGGGCCATCCTTAGTAAATCCTAAAGGCAGGGGTACTGGGGCAGGAAGACCTCCCTGAGATGGGATCTAAAAGAGAGAACAGAGAAGGGATGAACGAGAGCTCTAGGCAGAGAGACCAGCAGCAGTAAAGGTCCCGCAGTGGGAGGGAATATGGTCCATTTCCTGGAACCAAGAGGGGGGAAATGAGGTCACATGGTCTGTCTTCACATCTCCTTTCTGAGCCTCAGTTTTCTCATCTTTAAAACAGAGGCGATGCTATTTCTCTCTCACGGGGCATCTCTACATCTCAGGCGAAAATACCACATGCAAAGTGCTCCTAGATGCTTGTTCATTCCGCTATTACTGAGAGTGGGCAGAAAGGCCTCTGCGTGATGTGTGTGTGTGTGTGTAACACTGGCTCAGGAGGTGAGCAGGGCTGTCTCTGGGGCTCAGGAGGCAGGAGTAGGGAGGGAGGGCTGCTGCTAATAAGGCTCTTGCCACACAGACTAAATATCAACCATGTCTCCAGCCAGGAGAGCTATTAGGCAGCAGCGGAAGTACTGGCTCTCTGGGGAGGTGGGCAGGACCGTCCCTGGAGGCAGCTCAGTGAGCTGGTGCTAAGAGTGGGAACTCTCTGCTGATGGGCAGATGCTGGCCACCATTCATCCTCTTTCCAGATAGGGATAGCTGAGATGGGCATTGCAGGATTTGGGGGGAAGTCTGGAAGGCCTCCAGGCGCTGATGTGTTGGGTATTTCCCGATGCTCAATGCCAATCTGGATGCTGTCTCCTGAGGTCAAGAGCAGGAAGAAACACACCGGATCTAGGAGGTATGCTTGCTGCCAGATACCTAAAAGGGCAGGCAGGGGGGTGCTCGGCAGGGGAGGTTTGCCTAAGAGCTGGAACCCCCAGTGACTTGCAGTGGGACCACGTCACTCCCTCCACTCACATACCTGCCATGGCTCCCTAGCTTTCTGCTGCCAGCATTCAAGGTTCTCCATAATGCACGCCCACCTGTGCTTACCCCAGAGCTACAGACCTCCATGCCACAGCTGCTGCCACTGCTGTGCTTTCGTATTCACTGTTTCTTCTGCCAGGCACGCCAAACTCACCTCCCATCTTCCTACATCTTTTCTGTCATCTTTTGAGAACCACTTGGGAGTTCTAGTCCTGGCTGAGCGATCTGGCTAGGACATCTCCCTTCTGATCCTTAGTTTACTCATTGAGACCATGTGGAAGCTCTTCCCTGCCTCACAGGGTTGTTGGTGCAAACTGAACACGACAACGTATGTGAAAAGCACCTAATGGCATGTGGCATGAAGTATTCATTTAAAAAGTGGACAACCCCCCCCCCCCCCCCCCCCCCAAATCAACCAATCTTCTTGTAACATCACCGCCTCCCGAAGCTTTCCCTGACCACACCCTCCAGTTTGGGTTAGGTGCCTTCTTACTGGTCCCTAGCTCCCTGGGCAACCCATAGCATGACACCACTTGGGACAGCAATAACCTGTTTGAGCATCTGCCCCCATCCCCACTAGACCGTGAACACCTTAAGGGCAGGGAAACAAACTCTTGGTGGGTGCCGGGCCGCAAGGTCAGTGTCGAATGAGCAAGTAGAAGGGTAGATGGCACAGGTCCAACCTTGGCCTCCTTGTGTGTCCTAAGGGATAAAAACACAAGCCTGCCATGCCGCTGGGAGGCGAAAGGACGAGTGTCTCACATGTCCCAGGATCCGACGCTCAGCCCTGTACTCAGGCCCGGCTTGCCAGGAGGGTCCTGTCAGCTGCTCTTCAGCGCTGCCCAGAGCAGTCCTGACCTCAGTTCCGGCTCCCAGGCCCCTTCCCAGGCTGCTACTAATGGCAGCTTCCAGGGATGGGAACAGGCCCACTCCATCTCCTTTATCCTCTGCCAAGCTGCTCGTCAGCCAGTGGCCACATGCCAAGTGATCAGCCTGAGCTCAGGCATGGCTGGAGAGGGGGTTTATCCCAGTTGGCTCCAAGGCTTGGGAAGGTGATGTGTAGGGGTCCACAAGCTGTCTCTATTTCTTCTAGAAACATCAGAGATAGTGTACATTTACCCAAACAAGGCCATACTGACACAAATCGAGCAGGGCCCCTACTCTGGGCTGGAAGGCTGTCAGCTTGTGGCACCACTGGCTATCTCCCCCTTCCAAAGCTCAGATAGGCAGTTATGGATGTCTTCGATTAATAAAAAATACGGGCTATAAATTAACCATTATGTAATAAACGCAGTTTGGCAACCATATCTTTCAAAAACATGGCTTGGCGTGCGTGCGTGCGTGTGTGTGTGTGTGTTAGAGGTGGGGGAGAGAGGGAGAGAAAGAGAGAGAAAGAGAGGGAGGGAGGGAAAGAGGGAGAGAGGGAAAAATAATGAAGGGAGTCCCTCAATAAACACATATGGCATTCTGGGGGAGCTACAGTTTTTGACTCTGGAGCCCTGTACTTGGAGGGGGTGGAGGGGCAGTGACAGCCACAGGCATCTTACGAGAAGGCCGGAGCACCTGACCAGGAGTCCACAGGCAGGCCAGGAGGTAGTGGGTAGGTGCAAATCAAGCAGAGAACGTTGGTGGCTAGTCTTAAACTGCTTAGGACAGGGGCTCCAGGCTCAGTCTGCGTTCTCCAGCCTCCTGCCCAGCGCCAGGGACTGCCCAGTGGGTCCCCTCCTCCTAGGTCTGCTGCCTGGCCTCAACACATTTTTCCTTGAATCAGAAAATAACATGGCTCCCAGATGGGCTGCAACGAGGAAGCGCGTCCTCTCCCTTCCTCCCTCCCTTTGTGACAAGGTCTTTCTTTTTGGGGAGCAGCTGAGCGTTAAGAGGGTGGCGGGTGGGGGCAGTGGCACCAGTAGGGCATCTGCCGGCTTGGTCATCACCCTCTTCCATGGAAGAAGACTTGGGAAGCACAAAGCCTTCCTCCCCTCTGCTGCTGTTTGTGGCGCGGGGCTCACAGATGCGGGTGGAGAGCATTCTGCCCTGGAGGGGGAAATGGGGGCCTGATGGGCAGGGGCTCCCAAGCCCAAGCTCAGGCAGGGCCTCCCGCATCAGACCGCCAAGTCAGGAGTTTCGCACAGTCCCGACCCTGACTCCCCCCTCTCCTGCCTGTACCCAGTCACCGCGGGCACAGCGCTCCCACCCCCATCACAGAGCTCGCTATGCCCCTCCAGCCACATCCAGACCCCCAGCGCTGCTTCCAGCCTCTCTGACCCCCTGACCCCCTCACCTTCCTGAAAGCTCTGCTAGAGAGATAGTTTTCAAACACACACCGGACCAGGTCACTGCCTGCTTAAAACCAATCACAGTGGCTCCCATCACTTACTGAATAAAACATTATCTCTGCATCAGGCCTCCAAGGGCCTGTGCCTCCTCCAGCCTGCCCCTCCAACACACACCACACCACCACCACCAAGCTCCCACGGGGGACTTCACATGGAGAGGGGCTGACTTGGCAGTCCGGCAAGGGACCCCCTAAACCTGTGTGTTCCCTTCCCTCAAATAAATGCTTTTTCATGCTTCCTTCTCATTTTCTCTACCTAAAAACTTCCAAGCGTCTGTACAGGTCCAGTTCAAGCCCTTCCTGATTCCCTACCCACCCTGTGGATTTCCCATCCACAGTTATCCCCTTCCTTTGTGCACCCCTCTTGCCTCATCACCTCATAGCCAGCTACCCATCAAAGCAGCGTTTCTCAACCTGTGGGTCGTGACCCCTTTGGGGGTCGAAGGACCCTTTCACAGGGGTCGCCTAAGACCATAGTAAAACAAAAAGATACTTACATTACAATTCATAACAGTAGCAAAATTACAGTTATAGAGTAGAAACGAAAATAATTTTATGGCTGGGGGTCACCACAACACAAGGAACTGTATTAAGGGTTCAGCATTAGGAAGGTTGAGAACCGCTGCATCAAAGGCTTATCAGTTTACCAGTTTCCTCAACAGGTCTGAGAGCGCCCCCTAAAGGCAAAGCCCAAGCTGAGTCATCTGTAAATCCTCAGGCCTCCACACACAGCAGGTGCTCAATGAAGATTTAAGTGTGTGTAAGCACACACACATGCACCAGAACGAGAACCCAACAGCCCACATTAAACTAGAAAAAGCAATGACCTCCAGGGAAGCCTGGAGAAGGGCTTTGATCTATTATTTTTTGTACCTCCATTTTTCCCTTTTCTATTTACAACCATCATTTCTTTCCTTTTATAATTAAAAAATGACTTTGAATGAAAACCACCCCAAGGCTGCCTAGTGGCCCAGGGGAAATAGCCTATGATGGGCCCTGTTCTGTGCAGGGGCCTTGCCTCCCTGGCTGCTAAACCCTCACGGCCACCCAGATGTGCTGGGACTGTTTGGCCCACTTTACAGAACAGCCAATGGAGGCTGAGCACAGGGCAGATGGGCTAGCATTGGAACCTGGGGGAACCCGAACTCCATGCTACCCCAGATGGCTGCTGGGTCTCCTCCAGCAAAGCTGGGTGTCAGAAAGTGGGGTTGATCCTGACAGTCCCACAGGGACCCTGAAGTCAGCATATATACAAATGCCACCACACACTCACTCATGTTTCTTAAGCATCTACTATGTGTAAAGAACTATGCAGGGGACATGGGTGCCTGGTCTCACTGCCCAAATCAGAATCTTGGGAAGCAACACCTCTACTGGTCCCTTCGCCCTTCCCGCTTCCATCTCCCCTCCAGCCAGGGGCTGTGGAGGACTGGGCCCTGGCCAGCCTAAAAGATGTCCCTGATCCCGCCATGCCTCATGCTGGTCCCCAGTCCTGGCGGCACCCAGGACTTGTTATAATTCCGACTCCTGGGCCACCCCTGGGACTATGATTGAAGCAGGTCCAAGGATAGGAGTGGTGAGCTGGGCATTTCTGTGTGCCCTCCCTGATGCCTGACCAGCTGATGCCTGGCGCCTGGGGGCTGGATGTAAAGCAGGGGAAAGGGGCTGCCTCCACACGGGTCAGGAGGCAGCTCCAGGGAGAGTGCTGTGTGTGAGATCTGCCACCTCACATGCCCTGGCATTTCTAGTGGCATACACTAGTCTGATGGTACCTGGGTGCCAACAGTGATGAGTTGCAGGGGGTAGGCAGCTGGGCTCCTGGATGCTGCTGCTCAGGGGTCTCCTCACTCCTCTGGAACCATGGGATCCCTGGGCCTGGGGAGCCTGGCACACAGAAAGGGTACAAGAAACATTCGAGGCATGAAACTGAGTACAGGTTTCCTACCAAATCACAAAGACTGCCATTTATTAAGTGCCTGTCTGTATTAAGTGTTCTGCCTACATGAGCTTCTTTAAAACTGGGACTGGAATGAAGGTATTTGTAACAGCAAAAAAGCTGTCCACGTGTCCACCCTGCAGAGACAGGGCACTTACATAAGAACTTACTGCAAGCTTCCTGTGTCCTGGGTTGGACAGTGGGCAGGAGGATGGCTGAGGAGCTCCGTGGAGTTGCAGAAGTGTGTGTGGAAAGATCCTATGGAATAAAGTCCCAAAGCTGACGAGAAACACACAGAATTCCCCATGACAGGGGGAAGATCTAAAGGATGGGGTCCCTCCTGACTCTGAGGGTCTTAGGAATGGAGCTGTGGGGATGGAAACTTCCGGCTTCACACTTCTGTTTTCTCTCCCTCTTTTTAAAAACAACGAACACATGTTTGTGTTGTTGTTTTGTAAGGATATGATTTTTGGCAAAGTTTCCAGTGAATTCAGTGCCAGGGGCTCGGGGGTGCAGGGTTGGTAAGTCCTTCCAGATAGGCGACATCAGACTCTGGGGAGCAGGCACACATACATTTATGCACTCATTCATTCAACAAAGATCCCAACCTCCTGGGGTCAGCTGAGTGGCTCAGTTGGTTAAGAGCACGAGCTCTGAGCAACAGGGTTGCCGGTTCGATTCCCACATGGGCCAGTGAGCTGCGCCCGAGCTGAGCTGCCCTGAGCTGCCTACGGGCAGCTGGATGGCTCAGTGGTTGGAGTGTGCACTTTAAGCAACAAGGTTTCCGGTTGGACTCCCGCATGGGATGGTGGGCTACACCTACCTGCAACTAAGATTGAACACAGCACCTTGAGCTGAGCGGCTGCGAGCTGCCGACGGGTGGCCAGATGTCGACTGGACTTGGAGTTGCGCCCTCCACAACTAAGACTGAAGGACAACAACTTGGCTGTTCCCCTTCCCCAATTCCCCAACACTGTTCCCCTTCCTCAATTCCCCAATAAAATCTTTAAAAAAAAAAGATTCTCTCCCCCCCACCCACCACCACTCTGTAATCAGCCTCCAGTTACCCCAGGTCTCAGCAGTAAGAATTCATTCCTTCATTCATGCCACAAATATTTATTAAGTGTCTACTGTGAGTCTCGTGGCCTGGGTAGTAAGCCTGGGACCATGGCTTGAGGCAGGGCTGTGCGGACAGCCTAGGGCAAAGCCAGGCAGCATCTGCTGTGTGCCCCAACATCCCTGCTCCTTTGCCCCATCCAGTGTCACCTGTGGTCACAGGAGACTAGCTCCCAGGCCTGAGCCGGCAGGCACCCAGGATGGGAATTATGGTCTCCACAAGAGACAGTGACATGAAGCTGGTTACTGCCTTTTCAGCAAATGTAATTCCTTTTTATTAGAAAACTAAAAGATAGGACCAGCTTGCCAAAAGCCAGAAGAGCTGAAATGTGCTTTCCTAAAATATGCAGTGTCTGATAAAACAGATTTGCTTGTTTCCCCCTTTTTCCAACATCATCTCCCCTTGGCCAGCCTTTTTCCTCCTTTCATGCCCCTCCCACTGGCACAGCAATGGCCATGACTTGGCCAGGGTGGCAGGCACAGCACCCCGGATGCAGCGAGTGTGCCTTTGTTTCCCCCACTCCCTGGTTTAAGCCTTTTTAGAATTACCTCAGGGATCCTCTTGCTTTCTTGAGATGCAAAGGCTGCCCGTGGCCTCTGCTGAGCTGAGGGTGTCAGGAGGGAAAGGCAGAACAATAAAGGATTGGACTCCAGAGAAACATGCTCATCCATCTGGAGACCCAGGAGCAGGCGGCTGCAGAGAGCAGCGAGGGAGGTGGGCAGGGCAGAGCGCAAGGAGAGGACGGATGGAGTCCCTCACTGCCACACAGAAAGCAACTATTCAAAACCACCCAGGGAGTTCTCTCTTATTGAAAAGTCCTTGATTCTTCCCTTTCTGCAGCAGACCTCAAGAACAAGGGCCCTGTCTTATTAATGGGGTGATGGAGGGGCCCAGGAGGGAGGGTCCTCCTGTGTAAGGTGGCCGAGCTAGTAACTAAGGTAACTCCAGAATCGGATTTTCTTCCCGCTAATCGCTTTTTCTCTTTCCTTTTCTTTCTTTTTTTCTCTGCTGGTCAGATGCTACCTTCCTGGTTCAGAGGGGACCTCAGAGGGGAGAGGGGAGAAAGGAGTGACATGTGTGAGTGTGTCCGTGTGTGAGTGCATGTGTGTGCTGAATAGTAAAATGGTGACCACGCTCTTGATGTTCTAATGGGGGTGGGGTGCCTCATCTCAGGTATGTCTGCCCCTGCCCTCTCCTGGCAAGTTCCCACTCTACCTCCCTGCCTCCCTGTTCAAGGGCAAATCCGTTCCCTTCACTTCCTCCCTGAATAACAAAAGGCGAGATGGAGTTCCCTTTCACCTGCTCTCATTGGAGCCTCTGCTTTGGCATGTCTAATAGAGACAGCTTTGTTCTGGGGAAAACCGAGATGGGGGTCTGTCCGGGGCCTGCAGAGATGGGCAACTGGGTGGGTGTCAGAAATAAATACAAAAAATAGCCTTGTCGCACAGCCCTCGCTGCCTGGAAGCTGTGGTCCAGGGCGGCATAGCCAAAGGGCTACAGTATAAAGAAGCCAGTTCAAATCCCAGCCGGGCCACTGCTGGCCACATGGCCTGGGCACATTCTTTCGCTCTGAGCCCCACTTCCTTGCCTTACACACAACCCCTTAGGAAGCCCCTGGCACAAAGTCAGGTCTTTCTCCCACCTGGCCATCTCCAAGGCTGAGAGGGGTGTATTTTTCTATTAGCGTGGGTGGGAAGAAACAGGAGGGACAGTGACCCCAGTTCTCCAGGGGTGGCTGTGTAGGACTCAGCCTCTGGGAGCTGTTTCTGAGGAAGAGGGCATGTCCCCTGGGACCTGGGGTTTCTCTGTATGGAGGAGGAGCTGGGGACACCTGGTCAGGGTCCTGTCCTCCCAAAAGGGGGGCCACGAGAGCAACTGGGGGCAGCCCTGGCCCAGCATTCTGTCTGCACAGCTCCTTTCCCCCAAATGCGGGGGTCCTGAAAGGTCTCCCAGGGCTCCAAGCCCAGCGCCTGCGGCACGGGGCCGGGCACACGTGTACGTGAGCCACCTCCATGTCCTCTGGAGTAGAGGTCTGGATCTCTGGCTGTCCCCTTTGGAAGAGTTGACAGCATCTGGAGGCTTCCCCCTCCTTCCCCTCCCTATGGGGAGAGGGTGGATCTGCACCAGTGAGGTAGTCAAGTCAGCTCAGCCAGCTCTGTGTGCGTGGGGGAGGAGCTGCCCTCTGTCTGGGCCCGAGGCGACAGGGTCAGCTCAGCAGGACTGGCAGGCTGGGCTAGTACCTGGAACCCACCCTAGATGGCCTTCAGGGCTCCAGAACCCCCAGCCCCCCACTACAGGGAGGACCAAGGGCAGGTGGTAGCTTAAGGCCTCAAAATACTCAAGCAGTAGGTCAGGGGAAGCCAGTGGGGGTGGCTGGAGATCAGGGGAGGACTCAGGTGTGGAACTGCCCAGCTCTGCAGGTAGGACGGGCCCCAGCCCAGGCAAGCAGCAGGTATTCCCAAGCTAGGTCAAGCTCAGGCTCCACGGCCACAGGCCCCAACCCCTTGCTGCCACATTCTCTCTCTGCATCTCATTCCTTCCCATCTCTCCCTGTGTCTGCCCTCCTCTCCTGCTAAGCAAATGGACTGCAAAAGGGATGATGCATTTTCATTTGTATCCACCATTACTTCCCCAGTTCCTGGGGCTGACTTGTCCCTTATCTGGCCATCTCTCTCCCCCTCCCCTTTGGAAAGTGGCAGCAGCCCACCCCCCACCAAAGACCACCTGTGAGCTTCTAGGAGCCAGGGGCCAGGCAAACTGCTACGCCAAGGCCTTTCTGAGCACAGATCTCATCTTAATGGTTTTTCCAGAGAGCACTTATGGGTGTGCGACTGCCCAGTTTGTACTAGTGTGCCTGAAGGGAGCAGTGGCCTCCCCATCTCTCTCCCCACCTCTTCTGCACACCAAGTGGCCTCAGTTTCCCTTGTCACAAAATCTGCCCATCCTGGGTGCGGAGAAGGCCCTGGGCTGGGAGTTCCCTCCACAGCCATTCCTGGGTGTCAGGAAAACACAACCTCAGTAATAACACTGAAGACAGCTGCTGCCATTTCTCAAGCCCCTAAAACGTGTGGGGTACTAAGCTGGGCCTACTCAGGCCTGGGCACATTTTTAACAATAACAGTGAGAAGGACAGCCCAAGCTGGCAGCGCTAAGCACTTTGCAGGTGTTTTAGCCCCCAAAACTCCCACCAAGCTGACTACAGGTCTCATTTCCCCGATGGGGAAGACTGAGAGGCCCTGTCAGCCCACAAGCAGGCTCTCTGGCCCCTGCAGTCACCAGGGGCCAGGGGGTAACCACAGTTGCTCTCTGGCGATAGGGTCTGGGATTGACTGAGTCTGGACAAATGTGGGTAGAAGCTGGTAGCCTTGACATTTTGCCCCTGCACCTCAGAGTCACCCCCAAAAAGCTCAAGGAGTGGTGGCCCCTGGCCCATCTGGACCCCATGGTTTCTCCCTGTTTCCTACTATAGCCCCTGGAGTCCTCTGCCCTCACCAGCAGACAGGCCCAAGGCCATGAGGGGACCACCCAAGTGGGGAGGGAGGGAGATAGAGAGCTGCGCGCGAGTGTGCGTGCGGGGTGACCCAGTGCCCAGCCCAGCCCGGATGCTCCTCCCAGCCTGACTGCAGCTGGGAAAACAGGCTCCTCAGCTGCCCCCCTCCCCCCAAGCCACAGCCCACCTCACCCCATCAGCCAACGCCTCACCCAGTCCTGAACCAGGAACTGGGCCCGCTGCCATCAGAGCTCTGCCTGACTCACAGCCCCCAGCCCACCCCTCACTCCCCCCCCCCCAGATCCGTGAGGAGGCAGTGATTCTCCTGGTAGCTAGCCCATGTCCTCACACTACCCTAGCTCAGAATTCCAAAACACTGGCTGCCCCCAATCCCACGCCTGCCTCAGGCTAGCCCTCCTCCTCCTCTCAGCCTCCCCCCAAACTCTCAGGGGTGGGAGGTTCAGTTTGCCATAACCCGCCCAAGCCAAAGCCTCCCCCTGAACCTGTCTCCCTGAGCTGCAGCCATATCTACCCCATGCCCATCACCAATGTTTGGGGCATGGGAAGTCTCCTGCCCCCTGGAGCACAGAGGCTGGCACTGCCTTCTTCCTTCTGGGGGCAGGGGCAGGGTCTCTGTGCCTGCCTTGCACTTCTGAGGCAGGGTCACTGAGGCTGAAATTTCAATTAAGGAAGAGAAAGAATTACTCCAGGGCTCCAGGCTGGCTCAAGCCGTGACAGGACTCAATATCCACTTCCCTGGAGCGGGGGAAGGTAGGCCGGCACCCTCCCTGTCAGCCTGGAACGAAGCTGGGACCCAGGCCCATGCCCATGGTCAGCCTTGTACCCCCATCCTTCAGGCCAACCTTGGTGCTGGCTCCAGGGTTGGAGGGATACTTGTGGGCTGGAGAACAGGTGAGGCTCCTGGTAGAAGGGGCTGGGGAGTAAGCCTCAGATAGCTGGAGGAAATTGGATTAAATTAAACTATTCAGTCACTGCCTGTTCCTGCAGTGAGCCTGAAGGCTTCCAGGGCCCCACAAGGATGAGGGTGGGGACCCCAAGAACAGGACTGAGAGGGCTCTGGCCTCCCTCAAGAGGATTCCAGCACAGGTCTGGGGGAGGGTGTGGCTCTGGAAGGCCACCAGAAGGCCTGCTGTGCGACTCCCCTTCTGGCCTCAGGCCCATCTCCTGCCAAACAAGGGTCACAGGTGGGGAGGTGTTCCTGGGACCCCCACCCCATGAGACCCTCCCTCATCTACTCAAGAGGTCTTCAGCCAGCCTTAGCAATGCTTCCCTCATCTCCAGAACTGTCCCATCTTCCATCCAAACATGTCCCTTCTCAGAGAATGATTCATTTCCTCTCTAGAAATGCTTCATTTTAATCCAGAAATTCCCAGCTCCAGAATGTTGCATCTCCAAAAAAGTTCCATCTTCTCTCCAGAAAGAACCCTCTTTCATCTTGTACTATAATCCATCTCCAGAAACATCAGTGCTCTCTATAAGGCTCCATCTTAGCTCCAAGAGCATTCCGCTTCCAGAAATATCACATCCCATCTCCAGAGATGTTCCATTTCAGCTCCCAAAATACCTCAAATCCAGAAGTGCCCTATTTTATTTCCAGAAATACTCCGACATCACCTTCAAGAACACTCCACTTCCAGATGTACTACAGTTTATCTCTAGAAATTACCCATTTCCAAAAATGTTTCATCTCTAACAATGTTTGGAACCTCCAGAAAATGCCTTCTCCTAGCTCCAGAAATGTTATTTCATCTCCAAAAATGACCTATTTTATATTCGGACATGCCCCTCCTCCAGAAATGCTTTCCATTGGTCTCTAGAAACAGCCCTATCCTGTCTACAGAAATACCATGTCTTACTTCTAAAAACATTCTGTCTCTAAAAATGCCTGTGGTACCTCCGGAAAGGTCCCCGCCGTGTGGCCCAGAAACTCAGAAACTCACTTCCTTCAGGATCTCCTAGGGAGACACTGGGAAGTGACTGGGCAGCCTCTTCTTCCTCCTCCCTTGTCCCTGTGGTCCTTAGGACCTCTCGGCTACCTGCTGGGCCCACTCCTGTGACAGGAGCAAGGACAAGGCAGGTGTTGAGGTCCCTGGAAGTGGGGAGCATTGAGGATCAGAGTTTCCGGCCACTGGGAGCCTGCCTGACCTGGAGGCAGGAGCAGCGAGAAGGACTGAGGTGGGAAGGGATGGGCCAGAAAGGACATGGTGGGGCCTTGGCACAGCGCCCCCCCCCACACACACACCCCTTCACCACAAACACGTCCAACAGCCCCAGGGCACACACTCATGTTTGGTCAATACCTAACACAGTGCACAGAAATGCCCACCCCCATGCCATCTCCCACCCCTCAGAGCCGCTCACAACACACACTCACAGCACAGAAATCCACACTCAACACTTGCAGCCTTACCAACACAAGTGCACAGAGCAGACACAAAGGCACACACAACACAGACACACATACAGGTCCACATCACACACATTGTTACACACCATCATCCTCAACACATTCCCTAGGTCTCTCTGGGTCAAGTTCTGGGGACACTGAGGGGCAGGAGCCCTCTGTCAGTCTCTCCAACCAGTCTAGGTTGGCAAGGTGGGGTAGCCTCAGTCACTGCTGTGTATCAACTGGGGAAATTCAGAGCTCCAGGACCTTGGGCTTAGAAGGGACCAAAAGAGAGAAGAGCACATCTGCTAAGATGGGGCACTCTCTCCCCCCGGAGCAGCCCAGGCCATTTCTGAGTCACTTCTAAATGACGGAAAGTTCCTCTTTGGGTGGAACCTTGCGACCTCTGTCCACACAGCCTGGCACTGCTCTCCGAAGAAGTCACAAAGCCCATGTCCACTGAGATTCCACGTGGAGCTTCTTTCCTCCTCGTCCCTTGACAGTTGAGAGAGGTAAGGGGGACAGCTGTTCTGCGGGAAGGAGGCATGGAAGTAGCTGAGTGGAGGGTAGGTGGTACCAACACACACACACAGGCAGCAGGTAACACACTTCCACGCCCTAAACCCAGACATAGGGAAGAAGGTGGCCCCTGGTTTGCATCAGGTCTGTCCCTGATACCCCAGTGGATAGAAATTCTCAGAGCCTCTAGGTAGGTAGGAAGAGAGAAAGGGGCTCTAAATCCATGATCTCCATTCCCAGAGGCATCAGTTAGCTCTGGTCTGCTCCCATGGGAGGGCAATTACCACTTATTAATTCTCCCAATTTAGAATCAGCCTCAACTGGAACCTCTTGAGCCCCTTTTTTTGGTCCTCTGGGGCCAAGGGAAGGTGTGAATAGACCTTGAACAAGCACTTCAATTTGCCCTCAGCGAGGGTTCCTTTGCCATGCCACAACTTGCCTAGAAATGGGGCTTCCACATCTGTCCCTCAATCACCCCTGCTCTCAATCCCTCTCTGTCCAGGAGACCCCTTTTCTAGAAACCTAGAGCTCCCCCTCCTCCTCTAGGAACTGAGGTTTTCACTCAAAAATGGGAGGGAAAAAAGGCAAACAGTCAAACATGAATCTGAATGAACACACACTTGTGGGGTCCAGGATGGGAGAGAGCTGGGGGCCAGACCTCGGCATGGGGTGATGAGAGGCGCCCCAGGCCTCCCAGCTCACAGCGGCAGCTGGGTCTTCTGGAGAGGCCTCTGCATTGGTATTCTCTGTCCCTCACATCCCAAATTACACCGGCTCTCCTGGGACCCTTTTATCGCACGCTGCTGCTTCAGCAAAAGGTTATGTACGAGAACATGGAAAACCCTCCTGCATATTAACTAAAAGAGCATTTTTTTAAATGCACAGGAAAAAGCAGCTCACCTAAGAGCCAATTTTTACCGTAATTCAGATCAGAACTAGCACTGGACTGGGAGTCAAGACTAGGGCTGCTTGTTGGAGTCCTGCCCTG
The DNA here is from genome assembly GCF_001890085.2 of Hipposideros armiger. NCBI lineage: Eukaryota > Metazoa > Chordata > Mammalia > Chiroptera > Hipposideridae > Hipposideros > Hipposideros armiger. Next base: position 1,408,157 of record NW_017731614.1, on the reverse strand, counting down.
GCTGGTCCCCGAGCCTGCGGCTTAACCTCTCTGCCCTCCACTATCTGGTCCACTGACAGTGGAATGAAAGCCCCTACAATGGCACTCTCTCAGGGATGCTGGGAGGGGCGCCTCAAGGGTTGGATCAGGGTATGGAACCAGCAGAGTCCAGTCAGTGTTCTTGTTGAGGCTTTTCCCAGCATGCTGCAACCACCGAGGAGAACTGGGTATCACTCTCATGCACCCTGAGCCCTTTCACACCTCCTCATCTTTCCCTAGGCACTCAGTCCCCCACCTGGTGCACGCGCCCCCTCTTTTTTTTGCCTGGAGAATTTCCAAAAAACACCTACAAAGACCCATTTTGGATTCAGTCCTTCAGTTCTGAAACTTTATAAGTGACTTTCAAAGCTGTAACTGCCCGAGACCAGCACAAGCCAGGGTGCCAGGATGAGAACCCAGGTCTAAGCAAGGCACACTTGACTGAGAGGGGACTGCACAGAACCAGTGAACAGTGGCAGCCTCATCTTAGCTTTAGAGGCCTGCAGTGCCCTGCGGGCATGTGGGGCTGCCCACTGTGACCTGCCAATTCCTTTAAGAAAAGCAAAATGGGGCCAGCCGAGTGGAGTCTTGGTTACGAATTGGCTAAAGATGCTGGCTCTGAGCAGCAGGGCCCCGGTTCGGATCCCACATTAGGGCCAGTGACACTGCCCTCTACAGCTAAGATGGTGAACAACAGCTCGACCTGGAGATGGGCTGCCATGAATCGTAGGCTGCAGTGGGGCTGCAGTGGGGCTGCCGTAAGCTACTGTGAGTGGCTGGCAGCCGGAGCGAGCGGCCGTCCACTGGCTGGGGACCAATCTGCCTCACCTGGGAAGAGCGCAATGATAATTAATACCAACATAGGCCAGTGAAGCGACCTTCTCCACAACTAGACTGAAGAACAAAAGGACAGCAACTTGTCTGTTCCCCTTCCCCGATTCCCCAGTGCTGTTCCCCTCCCCCAACTCCCCAATAAAATCTTAAAAAAAAAAAAAGAAAAATGTAAGATTTTTATGTGAAATCTGCTGTTATTTTTAAAACCCTGTGCTGGCCAAACAGTGTCCATCTGAGGGTGTTGCCAGCGGACAACCTCTGGCCTGACTCAGGCCCCAGTCTCTCGGCTCTCCTCTGAGGACCGGATCTACTCAGAGAAAGGCAGCTCTGAAGCGAAGGTGGGGGAATGAGGACAGGGGCAAAGCTTGGCAGCAGAACTGCAGTACGTGTTTTAACTGGCAAGAAAATGGCTAAGCAGCAGTGGCCTCTTTGGGTCTCAGTGCGCTCTTCTGTCAAATGGGGACAGTAAGAGAGTCCACCTCTGTTATGTGAGAGGGGAGGAGCTGAACTAAGCCCCTGACTTCAAAATGGGGTCAGAAGGCACCAGCAACATGAATGAAGGAGGGGGGAGAGAGAGGAGGGAGGAGGAGGGGAAAGGGGCAGGAATTCTCAGTTCCCTTCACTGTCAGGATTTGCTCTCCTTGGCCAATCTCACTGTCGTGGCTACAGGAACCCCAAGATAATCCGAGCCCTGTACCAAGGAGGAAGTACACAGAAAGGGGCGGCTCTTGCCTCGAATCACCCAGCAAGTGAGTATGTGAAGGACACTATCAGCTGAAGGCCCTGTGTGGCCTCCCCCCAGTCACCACCATGACCTATGATCTCAGCTTTGCCGCCTCCTCCCCAGAAAGACCCCAAACATGGGCAGTGTCATGAGGGGTGTGGGAAGGTCTGCCCTTCGTGGGACCCCACCTCCCTTGGAGTTAAGCTGTACCTGCCCCTCCACGAATACCTGGCACAGAGGGCAATGCTGGCACATGGCCCTGGGTTCATCCCCAGCTGAGTTTCTTACAATAGCCCACAGGACCTTGTACCAGAGTTGCCTGACTTCTCCAAGCCTCAGTGTCTTCATCTGTAAAGTGGGGATCGCAGGAAACTTTCCCTAGCAGGGAGGAGTTGAAGACTGGAAATAACAAAGTGTTCAGGGCCTACACCAGGAGGCCTGAGCAAGGAGATGATCTGAGCAGCAGAATTCCAAGTGTCATTCTCTCACCCAACCCTGTTGGAGACTGCCCTGACCCCAGGGGCTCCTCCTCCTGCCCCTCCCGGGTTCCCGTGCACTTCTCTCTCTCTGTGCCAAGTCTTCTTTTAGGGAATTACAATCTGCTGGCCTTTAATTACTGGTCCCGGAGGACCACCACCTCTCTCCACAGCTGAGACTTAGTAATTCTTCCTGGGGCTTGGTAACAGGCTGCTGTGCCGGGCCAGGCCCCTGCTTCCCTCCAGAGCAGCGCCCCAGGTCCATGAGACAACTGGACAGCTCGGTAGGGAGGGAGTCGCAGGGAGAAAGGCAGGATAAGGAAGGTCTTGTCCAGTCAAGAGAATTGAGGAATTCTAAGTCCGGAACTCTGATTTTCTCTGAAATCAGAGAAATCAAGAATTCTGAGGAAGGAAACTGAGGCCCTCAAAGAACTGTCATGCCAAAGGTCATGTGACTCCACCCAGGATCGTGTAGGACCCTCCCTGGCATCTCTCCTCCTTGGCCCCTCGGGTTCCCACCCCCAAGCCCTTGCTCCAGCTATGACCCTGCATGGGGCACCCTACTTTTTTCCCCACTGCCCTCAGAACCAATCTTTTCACAGGGGCCAAGGTTCCAGTCTCCTTTCAGCCTCCACTCCAGCCGGCCTCCAACTCCCCACTCCCACCCACTGTGACCTTCTGGAACTCTCCTGGCCCTTTCATGCCTCCAGGCCTTCTGGCATGTTATCAGGTGCTGCTTCCTACAGCCAAACCCTTTCCAGACTTGGGGCCCAAGTCCCTTCCTCTGAGAGGCCCACACGGCTCTCCTGGGCAGGGCCTGATGTGCCTCCTGTGGGTCAGGCAGGAGGCTGTCAGCAAACGTATGCTGAATGCTGAACTAAGGACTGAAGGAAATGAAAATGACCTGTAAACCAGGAGTGCATCAGGTGCCCCCCCGACACCCCTTCCTGCTGCACCCCATCAATGGGAACAGCTCTGGGAACTCCATCGTCACACAGGAGGGTCAGGCTGACGCGTTCCAGTCGTGTCCCTGTGTGAGCCCTCTGCTCCCTCACCCTTACCTCTAAGATAGCTAAGAAAGGCTGGGTGGGTGTGGGGCATGCATGAGGCTGGCACCATGCACAGTTCTCAGGGCCTGCAGACCAAGGTTCAAAGCCAGACATAGGGGACCATTCTAGTGACCCCTGAGTAACAGCTATTAAGCCAGGAGGCTGCAAACTGGTGGCCCAGGGTCTGAATGTGGCCACAGGTGGGTTGCTGGATTAGGTGACAACGAAGAAAAGCAGATGTCATGTAAACATCTGAATCGCGGTTCCTAAGAAGGTGGATGACAGATACCCCATATGCCCCCTTGGCAGAGCTGAGCTACCACACCCCAGGAGAGCCAGGGAGCCCCCAACCCTCATTAGCACTGCCTGCTGGCCCTACAGGGCCTAGAGGTTGGTGGCCCCAGCATTATGCAAACATGAGCTTGATCACTCAGCCAAGGTAACACGTTTGCATTTTAAGTAGGATCTCCAGTCCAGTGCTCTGACACTGGGCCCTGGGAAAGGCAAGAAGGGGATTACTTTGCAGGAAGGCAGATATCATATGGCTCCAGGTACTCTCGGGAGGTAGTACCTTGCAGGGATGACCTGGGGCACGCAGGGTCTCTCTGTGGGCAAAGGGCTTTCTGTGGGATGAGTCAACATTTGCTGGCCTCTCTCCCAATTTTCCCTTGGGAACATGCAGATGCTAACTTTTATGGTCCCATCTGCTCCCTCTAATTCCTCATAATACCATTTCTGGACCCAGAACTCTGCCCTTAGTCAAGTTCCCCCTAAGAATACGGGACTTGATCCAGGACAAACATCCCTCCCTTTCTCCAGTCATTCTACCTTCGATAATGCAGCTTGGGGAGGAGGGCTGTCCAATGAACTTGGAGAGGCTCCTACTGAGACGATAGTCACCTCAACCCGACTGTCTCCTAGAAAGGGCAGGAGCCACACCATGTCTCCCTCCATAGAAGCCTGCAAACCCAAGGCCCCTGCCATGGCAACACACAGGTGCCCTGAACAGACAGGTGCACAGATGAACACTTAAAGAGACCCTCGGTGCATCCCGATGCTGCCAGGCACTTGAACAAACTTGACCCGGTTTTCCTCACTTTCCTGATCATCCTCTGTCAGGAAAAAGCTATGATCCCCATTCACAAAGGGGAAACCGAGGCTCAAAGAGGTGGGGAAAACCCTTGCTCATGGCCAGAGCTCTCACGTGCTTCTGGATGGCGCTAACCTAAAGCCGGTCTCCTCTCGGAGAAGGTGGGCCCAGGCGTGTCATGTTAGCGAATGTGTGTGTGGGAAAGGGTAAGGCAGCAGGCCACCCCCTGGGCAGCTGGGTCTCCACAAACGCTGAGGTGAACAGCTCACGTGAGCGCTTACACTTTTAAAAAGTATAACAACATTGATTCTGGGGTACAGATTAAGAGCCACCTGGCTTATTATTATTATTATGGCTACTTTTTCTACCACTGCAGTCCTTCCAGAGCTAACTGAAGGTGAGGTAACCAGGCAAGGCAGAGCGTGACCAGGCCCAGACTTTTTCCAGAAAGGTTTTAGTGGCATATATCCTGAAATGTGGGTATGCAGTGGCCAGTAGGCCCCAAGGAACACCTGTGGCCGGTCTGCTGTAGAATCACCAGCCACCTTGGGGGACAGTGGGAAGAAGCAGGAGCAGGCCCTACCCAGGCTGGCGAAGGTGGCATGAGTCAGACCAGAGCTGCACCAGGCTGGCGAGTCCTCAGGCTCCCCACATGAATGGACATCACTGCCCTACACCCTGTGCAGCTCAGACCTCAGCAAGGAACAATCTCAGGGGTGCTATGGAGGGTGAGAGGGCCTGTCCTTGACGCCACAGCTCCCTAGGGTTCCTGCAAAGGGAGGACCCCTCATTGTCTGGAGGCAGCTGGGAGCTAGGAAGGGGATCTGGGCTTTGGGGTCGAAGAACTGGGTCCAGCCTGGGGTCCCCAACTGCTGGGTCCGTGATCTCAAGCATGTCACTTCTCTATAAAATTGGAACCACAAACACTGACTTGCAGAATCTGTGCAAACAACGGGTCCGATGCCCAGCATATGAGTGGGGATCCATGGGGCCTGGTGGCTGTCACCCAGCTCCGGGACCTCAGAGAGCACCACATGTGGGCGGGGGTGGGGTGGTGG